>NC_135448.1:10302500-10398588 GCF_051991255.1 Vanacampus margaritifer
TAATAACCCAAAAAACACCCCATTTTGGGGGGTTGCTTTGGTCATTCATTTGACTCAATTTTTTGGGTTAATTGAACCAACCCAGCGTTTTGGGTTAAATAACTCAAAAGGTTGAGTTGGTCAAAATACATTAATAAACCATTAAGCAGCCCATTTTCGGTTGTTTTGGGGGTTATTTATTAGATCCAACTGTTTGGCTTACCTGAATAAGCCAAATGAATTGTGTCCGAAATGATCTGACCCAACTTTTTTTTAGTTATTTACCCCAAAAAGTTAAAATTTAAATGAAAAAGTTAAATTAAATTAATAACCAACAAAGCAGCTTATTTTTTTGGGATTGCTTTGTTTTTTTCAAGGGATCCAACTTTTTGAGCTAAATTGAACAACCCAATTGAATTGGGTCAAAAATACCACAACAAAAAAGTTATTTAACCCTAAAAGTTGGATTAAACTAAATTAAGCAAACCTTTTTGGGTTGTTGTGGGTAATTCATTTAACCAACATTTTTCGGTTGATTAAATAACCTAAGTTGCATCGGTCCTTTTTTGATCCAATTTAGGTTAATTTAAGAGAAAGAACAATTAATCGGAAGTTACTCAACAGTTACTACAGAAGTTAAGTATTCTTTGAATGCTTACTCTCAATTATTATTTTGTAACTACATACTTTTTACTTATACTTAAGTTGTATTATTCAGTACTATTATTTGTGTACAGATCGTGGCCACTCTAGCCACCTCTCGACAGGGCCAGTGGTACAATAAATGTGATCTCAATTAATCCACAAGCCAAATAACTGCCTCACCCAAAATTGACTAGGGAAAATGTGCACATGGCTCTCGTAACCGCAGTTCACGGGCTCTGTTTCTTTAAAAAAATAAACTGCTGTGCCCAGCAGAACCTTTTTTTCTAAGCAAAACAGTAGCATCTATTAATGCATTAAAAAAAAGCATATCTCAGATAAATTAAAGTGAAGAACCGCTGCCACTCAGATAAGACAAATGGCTTCCTTGTGCAGTATTAAAGGACTATACAATATGTGAAATTTGCATTCCTCTCTCCTCTGTGCTTGCTACACATTATTGTGTGCACCTTACTTTCACCCAGCAAGTCTGTTCAGCTTGTCTAGGTTCTTCTATAATATATACCGTATTTAATCTCATATAACAATAAAATACGTGCTAAAGAGTGCAGTTATAAAGCCTATCATCATTACCATATAGCACCGAATAACAAATAGATTGAAACGAAGGCAATAAAAGGAAGAAATGACAAAAGAAACTGTGCATTCGCGCCGTTGTTCATTGAAAATCCAACTGTGTGACATTTCTAAATGTTGCCGACAGCAAGGGGGCCTCAACAGCTGTCACAGCTGAACTTTAAACCAGGGACAGCGTGGACACAGATGGGTCTCGGCCATGAACTTGATATGGTGCTTTCATCAAATCTTCCCCCAGAAACATCATTGATGACATCATTTGTTTACACGGTGCAGCGGATCCCTTCCAAATATCGAGCAAAATCCAAAAAGGACGACTTACACGGGAGGTAAATGGAATTGAAATCAGCAAATGGGAGCGAAACATTGACTATTTGCTTTTCTATAAATTCACAATCTCTTTAAATGAAATAGCGTTAAATAATAAAAAATCTTAAGGCTATCAGGAAGGTATACAAAACCACACCAGGTGCTAACCACTTGACCATCCCATCTCTTGAAGGAACTTTAAATTAAAAAAAAGTCAACACGCTATCAGGAAAAAGAAGGTGGATGATGTTTTTACTCTTTTTCCCTGCAGATCTTCCAATTTAAGATGAGGCCACACCGTACCTGCGATGAAATGAGATGGTACCTCGCCGCCGCTCATGTGGGACTCGGAGTCATTACCAGCGCGCTGGCTTTAGAATCAAACCGCTGCAACGTCAAATCAGGGGAGCACAACCGCAAGGATTTGACAGCTCGATTGAAATGCAGTGTATAATTAACTTTAAAATCTGTTTACAAATGAGGTCCAGCCTGCCCAATCTCTGGAGGATGTGGTGTGTGCATTTGCATGCAAGTGGGTTGAAGTAAAGTCAACTCAACTACAAAAGGACAATTTGCGTCTTTTATGCCAAATAAAATAAAAGAGGAATTTAGAAATAGTTGCATTGTGATCACGAGATTTTTTCTTCTTTTCAGCATTTGTTATTGTTTTACACGCACAAAAACACTAAATGGTTTGTTGCCATTTTTTTTTTATACTTGCACCTACTCCCTGGAATTGGCCACTAAGTGCACTAAGATGACAAAAAATGTTTACTGCCTGTTGAGAGCTCACTCGCACTCAAAGAAATCTCTCCATCTCAGGCAATTACTTTCCATTCTCAGCACGGCGGCGTAATTCACAAACAGGAGAGCATTTTTTGCATTCTAAATTGGTGAAGGAAGTTTTGCGGTTCGCTCTACTGCAAGATATGTGTTTTGTCATTTGTGATGACGCTTGAAATGATTGAAACTTTGATCAAACCAGGCTCCTGCAACTAATACACAAATGAATTGGGCCTTCATTGTCCAGTAATGTTGCTTAAAAGTGCTTAAAATGCTTGTGATAAATGATAAACATGTAAATATAATATATATACTTTTTTGGTCAAATACTATAGTTGTTGTTATCACAGTTCTAAAGATAGTCTGTAAATTTCAGCCGTCAGTTAATTACTGAAATGAAAATCTTGCATGTCTCGTGAGGAAAGAAAGCATCTTCACAGTATGCTCTTGCTCTGTTTTATTTATTCAGCCATTTTAACTTTTCTTCTTTTTTTTTTACAGTCTCCTCCTCAGGGCATCCCTGAAGATGTGAACATTGCAGCAAAGAAGCTCACATTGCTATTACTGCAAAATGCCATTGTGCTGCTCTGTCAAATACTGTATATGTTTGTTTGTTTTTTTTGTTTTTAGAGGGGCTGGGGTGCTTGCATCTATAGGTCACTCCACAGTCTATAATTCAGCATACATGCAAGGAATTTTGGCTAAAGCATTTTTTCCTGTTGTATCTTTGCATTTGTACATGTTGCACTTTAACTCATTCCCTCCCAGCTATTTTCACCGGCTGTTTTACTGGATTTTGACTGATTTTGCATGTCCCACAGAATATTCTATTCTATTGCTATGAATACATGGAACCAAAAAAAAAAAAGATTAGAGTCTCTTCTTTAGTTAGGGAAAAATCATTATCACATTCCTGTTGAAAACACTGGCAAAAAGAGCTTGTTGCAACATGGCCCTGGTTGATCTCTTATACTCTGCTGCAATCTGCTGGCCGTTTTTGTAATAACTACCATTGCTTCAAGCACTCTCTTCCGTTCAGAGGCTGCATCAAAGCCTTCTGTATGCTCTCACATAAAAAACAACGTAAACGTATAAATAAGTCTTTGGAAGCAGGGTAATATTTAAAATAGAACATATTTATACGTTTTTGGGATCAATTGAGTTAACCTCTGCCATTTTAAAATTATGTGACCATTTGCCCATTGGCAAAATGTCACAGTCTTGTGAATAAAGTTGCAAATTTCTCCAAGATTGTTTTTTTTACATAATTCATTTAAACTGATAAAATACACTCCAATAGATTTACACACAGGTTCTTTAAGATACGTCACACAAGGAAATTTGACAGCACTGACAAAGGCTGAAGTGACAACTGAAATTGTCAGCAAGGTAAGAGGATTCTATCTCTTTACTGGAAAAAAATATTTTTGTCTGGAAAAAAGAAGAAGAAGAAAAGGTAAAAAAAAACAAAAACTTTAAGCTCAGTAAAAAAATGCTGCCCCCCCCCCAAAAAATTTTTTTGCCCACATATTCAAAACTTGAAGGCAGAGAGAGAGAGAGAGAGAGAGAGAGCACAATTTGGATAAAGTATTACATCACACAGGAGACCCCTTTTAGAACCAACCCAAAAAGGTCATCAAAAGTTTCAATTTTTTCCGCGGGGAAACAAAACTTCAGCGGCAATGTAGATGCAGCTCAGATTAAAACCCGGAAGAAATCGAGCCAACTGAAAAGCATAAGTGGAAAAAATGGAATTGGGATCATCATGGATCAGAAGAGCCAGGCTGCAGGGGGGAAAAAAGGCTCTGGTATCATGAGAGTATGGATCGCATCAGACTAATTGTCATCATTGAAGCCCCTAATGGAACAACACGTACGAATCCGGCCTGCTCTGGTCACTTAGAGAGAGCGAGCTTTGCGTGTGAGTGACCACTGGCCACATAATGATGACCCATAATGTATTTGGTGGCAACATAGGCTGCGGGCTCTCTCGGCATATGGACCGGATAGTGAGAGAGAATAGAGGGAAAAAAATCATTAAAAGGAGAGAAATGGCGAGGCCATAGAGGGGAGAGCATGTTTGTGTCAGAAAATGAGCCTGGCAATGAGGTAATGAGCAATTGTAACGGAGAAAGAGGACGCATGAGAGTGAAGGGACAGTGTGCTGCGGTCGTACCATGTCAATGAGGTTCTCCTGGATCCGGTTCAGCGTGGTTCTCAGTCTGCTGCTGATAAGGCCCAGACCCGATGATTCATACTGTGAAAAACACACACGTTAGCGTCAGCAACACCTGCCTGAATGAGAGCACACACTTCAGGAAAGTGTGAAGGCATGCCACACGCATACACATCTGGGCTCATCTCGCGGAGTCCGACACGAGAGAGTCTTTGGGTTTCAAGCTGACCCCTATTTCAACAAGGGGAGGGGTAACTAAAAGGAGCACACGTCAAAATAAAACATTCTCACAAACTATTGCAGAGGTAAAAAGAAGAGGGTGGAGAGGCTGGAAGCACTACAAAAAAAAAAAGGTCAAACGCCTCTGAAGTTACTTTCAGATGCACTTGGTGTCAGTTGAGGAAGCAGATCACGCACACCTTCAAATCACCATACAAGTGCTGACTAGGGTGTGGAATGGCAAGGCAGGCCTTATTCTACGCTTACCAAACAAGCAGGGCCCACCATGCGGGCCGTACCCGACTCTCTGCCACCATGAGTTGGCAAAGAAGGGCTTGGGACAGGCTATAGATGACATATGGACCACAGAAATGGGGGAGGGGGGGAAAGAGAGTAAAATTAAAACATTGAGGATGAAAAATATTTCAATGGAGGAATTTTAATTTTGATGTGCCTGAGAAATGGCAATCACAACAACAAAAAAACACGCTGTTGCCGTGGCGACGCGCTGTTCACCAAGAAAAATCACACTAAAAATGTTTCCCTTTTTTATAAGCTGTCATTTAACATGCCGTAAGCAATCCGTTGTGCCTATAATTTATTACCAAATTTGCCAAAAAATTGAAGCATAGGAACAAACACACAAGTAAATCTTTAGCTAATCAGGAGTACTGGTGTAAGCCCAAAGCAATGGTTTGAATGAATAGAAAATGACCCATAGCTACTTTAAACAGTGAGTAAAAATAAACATTTACAAAATAAAGACAATTCCACAAGAAATTACAAGTAATGGCGCATAAAGTACGGCATACTTCCTATTTTATAGCTCACTCTAAAAACAGTTGGGTCAAAGATAAACCAAATTGGGCCAAAAATGGACCGACCCAACTTTTAGAGGTAAAAAAAGACTCAAAAAGTTGGTTGGGTCTAATTAAATTTATAACCCACAAAGCAACCATTAAAAAATGTTTTGGGTGGGTTCTTCATTTGACCCAACACTTAAAAAGGTGGGTCAAATTAAATTAATAACCCAAAAAGCAACCCAATTTTTTGGGTTGCTTTGTGGGTTATTTATTTAATCCAACTTTTTGGGTTAGTTGAATAACCCAATGGAAATAGGTCCAAAATGAACTAAGCCAAATTTTAAGTTATTTAGCCCAAACAGTTGGGTCAAATTAAATTAATAACCCAAAAAACAGCCCATTTTGGGGGGTTGCTTTGGTCATTCATTTGACTCAACTTTTTGGGTTAATTGAACCAACCCAGCGTTTTGGGTTAAATAACTCAAAATTACAAATTACATTAATAAACCATTAAGCAGCCCATTTTTCGGTTGCTTTGGGGGTTATTCATTTGATCCAACTTTTGGGTTTACTTGAATAACCCAAATGAATTGGGTCCAAAATGAATTGACCCAACTTTTTTTTTGTTATTTAACCCAAAAAGTTAAGATTTAAATTCAAAAGTTAAATTAAATTAATAACCAACAAAACAGCCCTTTTTTTTATTCTGTGGTTCTTCAAGGGACCCAACTTTTTGGCTAAATCGAACAACCCAATTGAATTGGGTCAAAAATACCCCAAGTCAAATTACATTAAGCAGCAATCCGTTGTGCCTATCATTTATTGCCAAATTTGCCAAGAAATTGAAGCATAGGAACAAACACACAAGTAAATCTTTAGCTAATCAGGAGTACTGGCAATGGGAAGCCCAAAGCAATGCTTTGAATGAAAAGAAAATGACCCATAGCTACTTAAAACAGTGAGTAAAAATAAAGGTCAAAATATGTAATATATTTTATGGAAACTTTGAAGCTCATTTCAATTCTTAAGTGCTTGTATTTTGAAACTCTACCATTCTAGCAGCATTGTGGAATTCCCTAATTTGTCTCTCTCCAAAGAAGACATTTTAGTGACGCTTCCAAGTATGAAATATGAAGTCTTTTCCACTAAGTCCAAACAGATGAACGCTTGATTATTTATGAAGTCTGTTCAGGGAAAATAATGCATCTTTACCATATGTGTGACAGCCTTAGTTCAGCACTTTTCCCGAGCCAATATAAACACATAATGGAGTATTTACCCTTTTGAATATTAATATCAGCCTTGACTCTCCAACCGGAGAAGTCAAACAGATCCATCTTGGTTATGGCAGAGTAAAAAGGGTAAATCCTGGGTCAAAATAGCAGCATATGTGCACCACATAAGGGCTTTTTAAAGATTCATGGGCTGATTAGCATTTTACTGTAGGTGCCTCTCTAAATGAGACGAATAATGAAATGGGATAGATCATAAAATGGTGCTCAATGAGAGCTGATAATAACAGAAACAATGTGTTGCAGAGGGTGGAAGATGGACAGAAAAGAAGATCCAACTATGGTAGTACGCTAGCTTCTTTTAGAAGCGTTAATAATTTGTATTAGAGCAACCCCTGTGGAGCGTTCATCCTCTTTATCTCTTTCAACTCAACAGAAGTCATTTTTCTCTTGCTACCATTTCATTTTACCTCAAAGGTGACAACACACAAATGTGTTTTGTTTCACTGTGAAGCACAGTATATAAGACAAGGATGGGCTGAGTTGGGGGCATCACTAAAAATAATTATTATAAATTTATATTTTTGTTTTAGATTAAATTTTATTTTTAGATAAAAATAGTCTTTAAATTAATTCATGATTTAGAATAAAAAAAATAATAATCAAATAAAAATAAATAAAAAAATCAGTCCAAATTTGTAAATTGTCAGTAAAAGAGAGACAAAGATGTAAAATATTTTTTTAAGTGGGAATGCAGAAAATTACTATAAAATGTCCATGACATTACTAAAGATGTCAGAGATTTTAATCATAATAAAACATGGCGGAAAAAAAAGCATTCAAAAAGTAACTAAAAAATGCCCCAAAACAAAAAGAAATCCCGAAAATTACTATAAAATGTCCACAAAATTGCTAAAACATCAGATTATTGATAGCAAAAAAAAGGCACGATAAAAAGCCATAAAATGTCCAAAATAATCAGAAGAGAGGAAGAAAATTACCATAATATGTCTAAAAATTCAAAAAAGTTCTGAAAAGTCTAAAAAGGTATAAAAAACAAAGTATGAAAAATTACCAAAAAATCTGAAAAGGTAGAAGAAAATGAATCTTTATGTATTGGATGCTGCACATTTTTGTGTTGTGGTGTAGCTCTAATTAGTTGTTGGGCCCTCGGTACATTAGACAAACACTAATACACTGTTTCCTTCATCACCTTGTTAAATTTTTTTTGTGGCTCTAGACAATTTTTTTGTTATTTATTTGGCCTAAAATGGCTCTTCTCGCGGTAAAGGTTGCGGACCCCTGGGGTAAACCAACCTACCATTTAAATGGAATTTGCAAAGACATAATCCATTCATTTTTTTTCTTCTGCTTATCCTTTTCAGGGTCACAGGTAACTGCGGCTTACCCCTCCCGTCTTTATATTGGAATGGTCAACAGTCAGTAAGGAAGGGGGGCGGGGGGGAGCCTCAAGATCACACAGAGATTACATTGTTACAGTACATTGCTTCTTTTGGGAAGTATGAAGCAGAATTTGCAGACGAGATTTCGACAAAATAAAGATGTTGTTGTATAGGGTGAATAGTTTACCACAGACAATTTATGCCATTAATTAAAAATGACAACAAGGGTAAATGAGTTTGTACTGCCATTCCAATTTTGTTCTTAAGTCAGAAAATCTGTGTTCCGAGTCAAAATGCTGACTGAGTCACCAGCTCCATTTAGGAGTGAGTGAGAGTTTTGGAATAAGGGAATAATACACCCATGAAAATCATAAATCTACAATTCTCTCCCTCTCCTGCAAGCGTTCAACTCCCAGCGGAGCTACTGTTGCTGTTACGGCAAACTAATCTGTCAAATTGAGGGAGAGCCTTCAGGTTACTCTGTCACAATCTCAGTCAGTGGCGCGGAATATTCGGTTCGCGCTACCCGACCACTGAGTGTTTTTTAGTCCCTATAATACTGTACCATGTCATTTCGTCCAAAGAAGGTGTAAACAGCATAGAGGTAGTAGTCAAAGAGCTGCGACACACAGTGGATGACATCGAAGGCAATCGGCTTCAGGATGCTCATCATCTGCATGTATTTCCCTGACAGGACGAGACACAAAAGGATCAGTAGTTAGAAAGTCTAGAAATTCTCATTGCATCCTTTCAGTCTTGTAGAAACAGTTTGAGGAAAGCCCTTTTCTATTTTAGCAGGTCTGTGATCCAGAGTACAAAGCAATGTCTATCTAGTGGCAAAAATATCCCAACATCACATATTTTGAAAAGTCGTCTCAGAAAAGGAAGATATTATTACTACAACTGTGGTGTCCCAATACTTTTGTCCAAACATAGCATCCCAGTATCAATCAGTGGACGTTTTCCCGGCAAGCCAGTCTCTCATGAATGAAAAGTTCCTGCTATTTAATAAAATTTTCAGGAGCTTAAAAGTGTGAAATTACAATAAATTTAAATCCCAGTTGAACCATGAGGACCGTCACTGGATCACATTACATTTGCATACTGTACTAATGTCACTCGGACATCTAAGTACCTCTTTAAAAGTGCAAGGGCAGAGCTCAGGGCAAAGGCTAACCATTATTGCTGCTTCTCAGTCACACAAGCAGCAGAAGAGAGCGCAACGTGCGGATGTACGAAAGACTTCATTAGTGAGAATACCGGCGGCCAGACAATCGGAAAACCCTGAAACAGATCCGTCCACTCCCAAGAGCATGCCGAGCACATTACGTATATGTATGCTGACAAAAAAGGACTCACCGACAAGCCGGATGACGTTGAGAGTTGTGTTGGTAAGGATCGGGGCATTGGTCTTATTCAGATTGTAATCTGACCTCTTCTTGCTTCTTATAGTCTCGCGAGACACGCTGTGACAGAAAGGGACGTGACAGGACAAAATAGGTTCGAACATTATTACTGTATTTCTTTGCGAAAGAGCAGGACAACAAGCTCAGTGGGGGTGCAAATTGTTCTAATTGATCCATCAGAACCCATTACACAATGCCGGAGAGACAAAAAAGACCCCTGGGGTGAGGTCTCTGAACTGGTAAGCATGAAGAACTCGACTCCTGACACCCATTATTGAGCTACATTAACCAGCAATAATTACATGGGGCATTTAATTACTGGATGTGACCACACGACCCAGTTCATAATGAACCATTAGCTATTCCGTCTTAAAATATTGGGGTATTAGCATTTTAGTGGCTTTCGGCCAATAGGGTTAAGCGATGGTGAGCGTCCGGGCAAAACAGCCAGTGTGTCGTGTGAAAGAATGAGATTCAACTCTGAGCGCATACATAATGGCTGCAATTAATATGTGAGTTTGCATTTCATGACAGGACATTTTCAATGGAACATACCATAACAATGCCTCTGAACTGACAAGCTGATGAATAAATAATGGTACTGCACATTTTGTTTGCTGTATAAGCCTGTTAAAAGTTAAAAAAAAAAAAAATGTATATGAAATTATTGACCCTAACATCAGAGTTGCTTTTGTACGCATATCATCAAAGCTAATAGCTTGCTTGGATTGGAATTGCTGTAGAATCAAAGCAGCCATTTTCTATTGCCTATTCGGCCACTCTAGCATGCTACACAGGGATCATAAACAATTTCAAAATCATCTCAAACATACTTTCAATTCCTATTTCAAAGAGCAATGAGGTAGAAATGTTGATTATAGCAACTAGGGCTATTATGCGACTATGACTATGATGCTAGTTGACTAGCCACCAAAAGTAGTCACAACTAGTCGACTATCGGATCTTATGTAAATTGCACCAGCAAGTAGCTGCTATTAAATAACCATCATTAGCTTACAGCCTGAATCCGCAATTACAAATAAAGACAATTAAGATGATCGTATATTCAACTTTTATTCAACTTTGTAGCTTGTACCAGCATTATTGGCAGGTTTATAAATGATGGTGCAATTTAAATTGAAGGTGATACTGTGCATGCCTTAACATTTCTAGCTGTACAATGAAACTATTCATAAATACAAAAAGAGATACTGGTAAACGTATTTCATCCTCAGGCATCATATTTTTTATAATTATTATTATTTTTTTATTTATTTTATTTTTTGTATGTGACAGTGAAATCAGATGAAAATTTTGAAAAAGGCAAAGGAAACTAAAAATAAATCCAACGTCAATTTGCCCAATTTTTATTTATTTATTTATATTTTGCGTGTCATAGCACGGAAAATCTCATTTCCAAATTTCAGCTAACTCACATCAACGGTTTCTGAGATATCGCAGTTTGATTTTTCCCCCCACTTTTTTTGGGTGAAAATGGCAGTGGCCGCTGAATTTCAAATTGCCTTTTCTCAGCAACCACTGGTCCTGTTTTTGCATAAGAGCACTTTTGACAAACTTTTGACAATAAGGGAATGCCCAACCTCAACGACATCTTTTTTAAAAAATATATAAAAATGGAATTAAGCATTTTTTTCTTACCATACAGACTCTGTTGCTAACACCGGTTAACCATGCCATAATGTTTCTGTTTACATCAGGTATGACCCAGATTGACACGGGCAGGCATATGTTCAACAGTAACAGTGGGAGGCGAGGCAGTTTTGACAGTTAAAACAAAACTGCAAAAATACTAATGATGACTAATTTAATAGTATTATATAAATTAAAATTTTCGTAATTAATGGCATGACTTCACTAGTTAACTCACGATTAATTTTATATCTGTTCTAAATTTACAATATTTTTTCTAGATTTTCATACTCAACAAAAAATTTTTAACCAAAGTGGAAAAAATGTTAAACTAATAGAAATAGTTCTAATGAATTTTTGACGTCTATAGTCGTCAATGGCAGTGATTGAGTTAATTATTTAGACTTAAAAATAATAATAATTAAATAATCCAAAAATGTCAGTCGAAATTTTTAAATTGTCAGATTAAGAGAAACGAAAAGTAGATGAAAAAGTTTTTAAAATTGTCTAAAAATGTCCAGAAAGTGACCATAAAACTGTCCAAAAAGGAAGCGGAAAAGCAGAAAATTACCATAGAAGCCATCGACAGATTTGGTCATCGATGTAGTCGTGACTAGTCGACTACAGTACACTAATTAGTCCGCAATAATCAATGTGGGAAGAAAGAGAATTTTTCATCATTTCATGGCAAGCTTTCTGCCTACAGAGCAGTGTTAAGAGAAGGTGAACGAAAATTATGCATACAGTGTATAAAAAAAAAAAGAAAAAAAAAAGGAGTGGGTGATTTGACGACTTGAAATAACAACAAAACCGCTTATCCTCATTACAGTCACGGGCTGAGTTTGATCAATTGATTTTTTTTTTTTTTGTCTGTTAGTAGAAGAAATGATAGACACCTGAACTTATTATGAAACTCCACTCTGGGTCCCTTGTGTGTCCTATGTGTCACCGCACAGCATGAAACAACTCGACTGACCTCTTGAGGGGAACGTCTCCCGTCTGCTCGTCGACGTAGTCCTGCTTGAGCTCCTCGGGGACGTCGCTGTCGCTGTCGTAATCCTGATAAGCGCTCTTCTCCAGCTCGTCAGACTCGTACTTTCAAAAGGCAAAAATAGAATGTGACAGAAAAGAAGATGAGAGAAAGGGGGAGCAAGGCCAAATAGAAAAAATACACAAGGGGAATGAATATATTGTACAGAAAGGGGCTCTGATGGAATAACACTTGTGAACCAGAATCACATTGATATAATTGACCATATTGTAAATAAAAGGACATTTTGAGGGCTTTCTCTTTTGGCATAATCAAAAGCAGCTTAACCTACTAAATGTCTCATTACTAAAAATACAAATCATACATCCTGGTGGCATACAACTGCAAAAAATGATAAGCTTCTGTTTTGAAAGGATAGCCATGAATTGAAACACCTCCCAGATAAGAAATAGTTGAAGCTTACCGGAAAGAATTCAATATATTTATTTTTTTGTCCTCCTTAACTGTGAGCTGAGGCATCACAACAACTCGAGTATTACAGGCTTAAGCGCGAGGAACGCTTGGGCTTTGAAAGCCTGACACATTAGATAAGGCAATATGGCTTTAAAAGGATAATATAGCCATATAAAAAATAAACAGTGTAATAGAAAGAGAAATGGACGATCATTCACAAATAGACCTTGACAGAACAACTGAATGCTTTTTTCTTAAGGAGGCGGATAGAAAATGGTGACCACTGGACCTGTGTGCCTCTGTTAGTGTGATATATGGCCGAGGGAGCGTACAAGGAACCAATCTCTAGATGGGTGCGCCTCGCTCTTTAGTGTAGCTGTCAGTTGGAATGTGTTGTACACTGAAGGACAACTGTCCATGTCCCTCCGTCACATGAGGGTCAAAATCACAATAAAGTGTCTTTGGTATCCTCAACACAATCACTCAGTCGTCATGAAAATGTAGCAGAAAAATGAAACTGAGGTCTTACTCTATTTTGAGTGGGCATATATTTGCACACTTAACAGTACATTTACATCATTTAAAGGGGAAGACAACCCCCCCCCCCCCCAAAAAAAAAATCTTGACAATAATATGTTCTACGCACCCCCACTAAATATGGTATTCTGTTTTTTTTCTGGAAAAAAAAAAGGAAAAAATAAATAAATAAAAAATAAATAAAATGGTATTCTGGATAATATTGTGCTAGTAGAATGAGTTAAGCAGTAAAATCCAGCAGTTATTATCAATATCGCAAGGCGGCTGTTGATGTCGACATCATAGTTGCTCAGCTCTCAGATAACAACCAATCACAGCCCAGCTTCAGAGAACAGGCGAGCCGTGATTGGTCGTTGCCTTAGCAACTGTGATGCCATCTTCAGTTGACAGGAAGTGGCAAAATGACCGCCCCCCCCCCCCCCCCCCCCCGAGATGGATAAAAACGGCCACAAATGTAATATTAAATCAGAATAAATGACATATTGTCAAGAAATGTTATTTATTTACTTTTTGTTAGATTCTAAATCAATTTGTTACATGGTTTATCGAATACAAAAATGTGCGTGAGCTTGCATTTCTACTTAACACAATCAACATAAAGCTCAGCTCTATCTCAGTTTCTTGGATGCCAAAGCTTGACATGCATGTCACTTAAAGTTTTAACAGTCTGAAGCAAACCACCTAAAGCCCCACAGGGATTGTGTGCCAATTAATCAACGTGTCTCTTTTATAAACATTGTGGTGTATCTCAACAGGTAGCCTCATTAATTAGTCATATCCATCTCACTGATGTTGATGCTGACTGAGAGGGTAGATGCTGTCAACACAAGATGAATATCTATACAGTGTATACTGTAAATAATGGATGATGAACAATCATATGATATATATAAATAATGTATATTATTCTAGCTAATTATTCTATCATGGAGGTTTTGGGCTGAGCAGCCCAGTAATAGAGTCAATGAGCGGATCGAAGATCTCAATTTGCATAATTTTGCATCTGGTTGGAAAAACAAGCTCCAGGAAAACTAAAGTTTAGTCAGAGGCTTATACAGAAGCCTTTCAACTACAAAAGAAGGATCCACTGCTGTTTTGTTACTTACCCCATTAGATGCCAGCACATCCTCCGTCTCCTCCTCTTTCTCCTCAATGTGCATCTCAAAAGGGTTTCCCACTTGCAGGTATTGCTGGAACAGAGACAGTTGCTCTTGGATTTGGATGGCGGAGGACGCGCCCTGTCTGCTCGGGGAAAGCGGAGGGGAGCGACACTGGTCCATGAACTTGAACTCCTGGTTTATGAAAGACGTGGCATGGAAAAATGTAAAGAAGTGTTGAAGCGTTGAAAAAAGTATTTGATTAAAAAAACTAAAAAAAAACTATTGTGGTGCTGAAAAGTGAGGTTTGAATTAAAAATTCAATTAAAAAAAGCGCATTCCACTCCAGCTCATTCACATTGCCATAAAAAAAACTGCCATTTTGTAGCATTAGAAACTAGAAACTCAAAAAAAAAAATAAATAAATAAAAAATATATATATATTTAAAAAAAAAAAAGGAGAGCAATGATGACATGTCAAATCGAATGAACAATACTGAGCTCTCCAGGAGAAAAAAAAAAAGAAACTAGAAACTCACTTTACTATTATGAGAGCTGTAAAATAGTGGCAGCGGAAGTCGTACGGTACTTTTTTTTTTTAAAAATGAAACATCATGTACATCTAAAAGTCAACATTGATCGGGAACCAGCAGGGAAAGAGTTTAACTCACATGGAGCTGTGAGATGTTGAAGTTAGATTTGACGGGGCAAAGTTCCCACGTTTCATTCTCCAGAAACATACGCAGCTCCTCCAGCCGTGCCCTACAAAATTGTAAAAGAAAAATAAATGAGTCTCACCTTTTCATTGTGAATTTCAAGTTATTCAATTAATGATTTCTCTCGAGGGACTTTACATTACACTTTGAAGGAGAAGAAGAAAGGATATTTCTTAAAAGCTGAAAACGTCAAACATATGGCCACTGAGAGTCCAAAAATAGAAATAAGAATGAGCTCACCTGTGATAGTTTTTAAAGTAGTTGACACTCTGGCGTTTAATTGACTCTTGTAAGACCTCCGATTTACTGCTACAGAACTCCTCACCCACTTGCATTAGCCTAGGAGAGAATACAGCGTTAAGGACAACAATAAGAGATGGGAGCAATGGAAAATTTATTGCCAACTGGAAAATATGAATTTGGTCAGTAAAAGGTCCAATTTAGGGCGACTGACAGTCAATCGCTCAAAAGTGAAGATGCAGATGGATGCCCGACATTGTTTTGGTTTGAATGAGTTCTCTGACAGTTTTTCTCATGGGTCTCCATCAAGCCGTTCTATCCGGAACCAGATTCTAGTGCGAGTGCCACGTTCAAATGTTTGATGATGTACAGAGGGAGCAAGTGCACGGCAGCATTTTTGTGCGATTGTTTGCTGATTGACAAGTGAGCCAGGCCTGACAGACATGGCTGATATTTGCAAGCTGTCACTCATAAGACTGAGGAAATGGCACAAATACAGTACTTCAGAATATATCTAGTTTTCTGTTGTTGTTTTTTTTGTATTCCTGTCGTGTACGCCATGCCATACATTGCACAATGTCATGCATCAAATTAAATGCAAACTTCTAGTTGCTTCGAAATCCTACATTAGTCTGATGACTATGAATCCGATGCATGGTACAGAACGGAGGATCAAAACAAAATAGGAAAAATAACTCAACTCAACTTTATTTATAAAGCCCTTTAAAACAATCGTCGCTGCATACGATGTGCTATACCTGGAATTAAAATCAGTCATGCGGTAAGACAGGTAAAACTAAATTGCACAAAATGAATTAATAAATGTCATAGGTACTTCAGTAAATTAGTAAATAAAATGAATAACATAAGAAGTAGGTGAGTAAGTAAAAAAGTAAATAAAACAAGTATCAATTAATTTAACTTAAAAAAAAAATCTACATTTTCAATACCCACATATTATGTTTAATTATATATACACCCAATCTGCCAAACGACAGAATAGACTCTCTCCTTTATGCCTTTTTCCATTCTTTTATAATCGACAAGTTGAAAATGTAGGCTGCACAAAATGCAGCCATTGCTCCCATGGACACGCAAAACTGTGTTTATTTCATACAAATTGGAGCGATGATGTCATCTACTGGTGGTTGTGCATCAGTAAAGTTTGTTCCCACGTTTGACATTTACAGTGGAACCTAATCAGATTCTCCCCCACCTGGCCCAGTTGGAAGAAAAAAAAAATTACAAGTATACTTATGCAAAATACAGCAGATATCATAAACACTGAATAAATAAATAAATAAATTAATTAATTAATTAAGATTGATGACATTTACGCATTTCATGCTGACATTGTCCGTGGCATGAATATGAGAAAAGAGCGTTTTTATTTATTTATTTATTTATTTTGTATTTATTTCTACCTTTTTTTTACATTTATATATTTCTTAATCTTGTTTTTTATTTGTAATCATTTTTACTTTTAATTATATATATATTATTTATTTATACCTTTTTTATTTTTTTTATCTTGTTTTTTATTTGTGTATTCATTTTTACTTTTAATTATGTATATATTTTATTTTGTATTTATATTTATATATTTTTTTTATCTTGTTCAATGTGTATTCATTTTTACTTTTAATTATGTATATATATATATTTTTTTTTCTATTTAGATTTTTTTGTATTTAATTGTTTTTGTTTTTTTCCATATATATATATATATTTTTCATATTTTTTTATTTTGGCAGTTTTGTTCCTCCATAGCATGGCAGGTGGGATAGAATAATGATGAAATACAAATCATCAGCAAGTAAGCACACTGGCATTTAATTAAACAATACCTGCTGATGACATCCAACACCACGATGAAGTCATCATATTTGAAGTTCGACATGTCGGTCCCCAGGATATAGGCCTTCACCTTTAACTGGACATCCTGATGAAATGGGGAAAAATTGGTCATTTGTCGGAACAGAAACGAAACGTCTAAAGAGATTCGGCAGCCAACCTGCCAGATGCGTGTCAGTCCATGCTCTAGCTTCTTCTTTACATAGCTGCGATCTATCACCAATTCATCAGACTCTGCCGCTACTGCATCCTCTATGCATTGAAAAAGAGAACAGAGGAATAAAACACATTCCCACTTTTCTATTGTTTGGTTGTGTCTTCACTATTATCTTCTTGGGCATTCATGTAAAAAGTCCTTTCAGATTGCAAATGAGTCACAATTTCAAGTTGAACACTGGCCGTCAATCAGCAGCGGAAGGGAACATAGGATGAAATGTTCAACACTGGATGACAGTCACCTAAGATGTCCGCCTTGTTTGTCAGGTGGTGCAATGAAGCCAACTTCTTAGCTTTGCCCACCACCTCACGTCAGCCGAGTACACTCAGAATGGAGAGCAAGAAGCAAGAGTGATTGATGAGAGGGATCTGGAGATGGGCCTGTCAAGGTCATTTCCGACGGTGAAACCTTGGTTGAGTAGCGATCAGTGAGTATGGATTTGTCAATGCCGCGGGAAAGCATCAGAGCCTTTGAGGTTGTTCTGTCACCGAAAAATATCAATTGCGCCACTAAAAAGCAGGTCATTGTGAAATGTGTTGATATTGTGCGCAATAAAAAGCTTGACATGATATGGTGCCATTGGATTCAAGGATTTTTATTGGAGAAATGCTCTACTGTAGATATCAAGGACATAGGGAATAACCCAAATGCTGCTGAAGTAGTATTATACAGTAAAAAAAAAAACATCAAATAGAATGAAGAAGAAGAAATTGCACACAGTGCGATAGTTCCATATAGCATGGCTTATGTAGATATGGAGTAAGGATTGGTGAGTACCGATACCAGGTATCGGTACCTGTCCAATACCCAGCCTTATTTCAAGGTTTCATGAGTTACCTGTGACGGCGGCGTTATAGATAGGCTGGATAGATTCTATTTCAATATACAATTCAACTCGATTTGATTTCGATTTTTTTTCTCTTGATTCAATTCATTCCAACATTGATTAATATGCATACATTTATGGAACAATTATTTTCAAATATCAAAGACGTGATAAAAACTCCACAAACATTACATTTTAAATTAAATTATGCGGAGGCAGTGGCTGCTCAAATGATTTCGATTATTTTTGTTGATGAAAATGACACGTGTTACAAACACTGACATCAGCAAGGATGAGATGAAAATACTATGTTCGTAATTACAATGCAATAATTGTAAATATAAATTAAAAAGATTCTAAATTGTTTTAAAGTGCAATAAAGTTAGGTCTTTCGTAAATGTAAGAAAATACTTTATTTTTTATTTTTGCAAATTTATGGGATATAGATAGATATAGATAAAATAATCGATTTTTAGTTTTATAATTTGCCCGAGTGCTAGAAATTAGAAGGAAAAAATTGCATTAATTTCATGGAATTAGAAGAAAAAATTATTTAAAAAAAAAAATATATATATATATATCTACCATTGTTTTTTTAGGGAAATTTCATGTATCAAACGCAATAGTGGTATCGGTACTCTGTATCGGTAGCCACTCAAGAGTTGAGTATGCTTACTGGTATCGGTCTGGAAAAAAAGTGGTATCAAAGATCTCTAATATGGAGTCGAGTGCAATGTGTGAGCAGCATGTCTGCATTTGAACAACGACAATCAGGGAAAAAAAGACGCATATTGCTTTTTCTTTTTTTAAACAATTTGCCTGTTTGTTTGTTTTTTATCTAAATGATTCAGATTAAGTACAAATCACACCTCAATCACACTGTCAACTAATATGCACATTTGTAATCATTTCTCACAGAGAGTCAATCAAGAGCAACTTCAACTTGCGGGGGAAGAAATCGTCAAGGTTCTCCTGCTTCACATATGTTCACACCGCAGTTTATCGTGTGTGAGCACACTCGTGCGATACCCGCCGGACCGGAGTTAATCTCTCTTTGAGGAATACAATTAACAGAAGGAAAGCTTTGCTATAGATTTTAAAGTAAATGACCACACTAAGAAAAGCACGGGGAGAGAATCTCAAGAGTAGTCAAGTCTGGAATAAAATGAAACTATTTAACATTAAGTCTGTTTAATTTATACTATTCCATATATCTCATCATAATCCATACAAATCAAATTCTTCGGTTGTCCGGGTTATTTGCATTAATGTATCCAAATAAGACGTTTTAGCCATTTTCCGTTTCATCAGCTGCTCTCTGTGGTTAGAATTTTACATGAACAACAAAACAAAACAAATCAAGTGACAAAATGGCATTTTGACATGTTTAAATTATAATATTTTAACTTTTACTGAAAATGATTTTTTTTTTGTCCGCAGCATGTTCATATTTTAAATTTGCATAATTTTGACTGATATTTTTCTGTCGAGGAACATATTTGAAGTTTAGGTTTAGTTACTTGTTTGGAATCAAATTCCGTTTCTCCTCCTCCTCTTCTTGACCTATGATTGCAATCATTATAGAAACAAATGAGACAAGGAGTAATGCGTTTGTGTTTATATTTAGGTAGGCCGCCGCTCAGCACGTGCATGAATCAATTGCAAATTACAGATGTCCTCATCTCTTCATGTTATCTGCACAGCCATTTATCATGCATAGCAGTGGTATTAATAATGGCGCAGTGGCAGTATTTATGCAAATTTGAAAGAAAGTCAATGGCTATTTAAAAAGGTTGATTTATACATAAGGTAATGCAATATGTGGTTGAACATCTATCCAGATGGCAACTGTAAGGTAAAAGTCCATGTGATCATTCATTCATTCATTGTTCATTTATTTCAGGCAGCAATCAAAATCAACAATTTATCAATTTCTCCAGACAATACTCGACTAAACTTAGCCTGAAAAGGAATGGAAGGAAGGAAAACGTATTAAGTCCCACCAAGTATACCAACAATGCTAATGGATAATATGCCCACAATGATTAAAAAAAAATAAAAAATAAAATAACATAAAAAGGCAGCAAGCATACACTATCACAATAAGATGGAAGATTAATATAAGTTTAAGATGCACTCTCCAAAAGGTGCATTTCCATCCAAGCAAAGTTTCACTTTGATAATAATTGAGTTTGAATTTATCTGACGTGGGACTTGTCGATTAGAACTCCTAAAAATGTTACATTACCAAAATCACAACTTTTGTTTTGTGAAAATTTAGAGATAATATATTCATCTCCATCCACTTTTTGATGGATTTTAACTCCTTGTTCACGACAGTTATCAACTCATACTAAGTATTACTACTATAAAATATGTTTGTATCATCTGCAAATAGTATAAGTTTTAGTAATTGTGAAACGTTCAAATGTCATTTATATATGCATTGAAAAGCTTTGGACCCAACACGGAGCCCTGGGGAACACCACAAACAATGTCAAGTTCTTCTGATGTATATTGACCGATTTTATCGTATTGCACCCTTCCTGTGAAATAACTTTTTAACCGGTCTCCAGTTGTATCGCGTATATTATTTTGTTCCAGTTTATTAACAAGGAATGAATGATCTATTGTATAGATACCAACTGCATATTTTTTTTGTAATTTCTCTCTTCTATTGCATCAATTACTGCCATGGAGGTAGTTCTTCCGGTTCTAAAACCATATCGTCCGTCATTTATTATTTTATACTTCTCAAAGAAGTTTTCAAGTCGAGAGTTGAAAAGCTTTTCCAACATTTTGGAGAACTGAGGCATTAGAAAAATGAATCAAATTTAGATATAAACATTCAAGAAATACGAATACAGAATGAGCTGTGATTCAAAACATATACTCTGCCTAATACAATGTAGGTGTAAAAATAATCACTCTGAGATCTGCTCGACACTTGATATCACTCCAACATAAGTTTTAAAGGCCCGTACTGATCGCCTGCAAAGGTAAACTGGCCATTTTTATTTATTATTACACACGCTTGACCTCTGTGCCTGATGGCCTTCATTGTAAATGAAACATGTCCAGGTATTAGCTACAGTAGGAAATCTATGTTGACAGGTAGGATAAAAAATGACCCCGGCTAGAGTTGCATCCAGTGAAAACCTCTTCTTTCATAAAAGGGACAAGATTAATTAGTAAAACGTTAAAGTGAACAACTCACTATATTAAGTGCTATAGTTAGACTGGAGGCGGAGCTATCCATAGTTACGACGCAGGTGTGGCCTTTAGTGTCAGCTGGAGGTCAAAGTCACCTCAAAATACTGTTGAACAAATGAGACTGGCACATGTACAGTAAATCACGACAGCGACGGACCACGTACACATTAGGAGAGACTGTAATGCAAGACAAAGCTATGGCCAGGGACACCTTTACACAGAGGTGAAAGCCAATCAACTATTGAGATGATTGATGGCACTCTTGGCAGGAAACGAGGTGTATGTCCTTTCCTTCACAGGGAAGATGGCATTTAATGAAATATCCAAAGCTTACCATGTTTTCCGTTCATCTATTGGAATGTGGGCAATGGAAATAAGTCATCTGATTCAAATAGTTATTAGTTAGACAATTCATATCAAAATTAACTCATTCACTGCCATTGACGGCTACAGACGTCAAAAATATAATAATATAACTATTTCTATTAGTTTAACATTTTTTCCCACTTTTGTTAACAAGAGTATGAAAACCTAGAATTGGTTTTATTGTAGTAGACCAGATATAAAATGTGTGATTAATCGTGAGTTAACTAGTGAAGTCATGCGATTAATTAAAAAAATCGCCTGACACCCCTAATTTTTAATAATCTTTAAAAAAATAAATAAAAAAAAGATTATTCTATCTATATATAGGCATATAACCTATGCCTATATATATATATATATATCAGCATAAAAATAATAAAAATGTATATTTGCATTACAATACAGCTCAGTTTCATCAATATTCACATTCCTGGTGAAAACACTGACAAAAAGAGCTTGTTGCAACATGGCCCTGGCTGATTTTTTATACTCTGCTGCCACCTGCTGGCCGTTTTCTTTTAATAACTACCATTCATGCCAGAAGCTGCACCAAAGACTTCTGTATGCAAAAAATAAAAAATGAAAAAAAAGCACGTCTTGGGGAGTGAAGAACAAAATATTTAAAACGTTTTTACACATTTTTTGAGTTTGAATGAGTTAAAAAGAAGATTGAGGCAGTCGCCGAAAATGTATTAATAGATCAATTTTTGACTTAAAATTTAACTCGAAAAATAATTCAGTTTGAGATTCCTCAAAATGGCGTCAAATGTTTGAAAATAAGAGTATAGTCATGCAAAAAGGACAGACTACAAAAATGAAAGCATGAAAAATATCGGAATTGCAATATTTTCATTGTTCAATGACCTCTAAACCAAAAGGGAACCGCATAAACTACTGCAACTGTATTGCAATGCAGTGTAAAAGCACACAAACAAGAAATACACTTTAAATTGACCAAGATTGGCCGATTCTTCTGTGCAAGCTGCAGACCTGACCAAGCTGTGCATTATGCTGATATCAAACAGCCAGAAAAGATTAGCGCTCCAGAGCGTGTGGAAACCCGACCCCATTTTCACCAAACCAGGGTACTGAGAGCAGATTTACTATTTTAACTCAAGAAAAATAGTGCAAAGGGAAGTGACGAGATTAGTGTTTGAAAATGAGAAATATTGTGTGATGATATCACTTGTGTCCTTAGGCTTCAAATGCAGAACATAAAATTGAACATGTGGTGACAAAGGCATAGTGCGGTACCTGCAGTGGGCGTGGCGGCTTGCTTGTCATGCTCCTCGTGCCACTGCATCGTGCGGTGGTAACTCAACATCACCTCCCACAATGCCTTGCAGAGATCCGTCAGACACGGAATGTAGCTGTCCGAGGTGATATGCTGCAAACACAGAGTTATTCAGAGTTCAATATAGCCTGCGGGAAAATGAGGGAAAGACGAAAACAGAAGTTTAAATAGAATTACAACATAAGCTGTTTGATATCATATCTAATTAATACTTGAGCTCATTATTGAGGCACTGTCGGGAAACATCTCATTTCCGTGTCACAAGAAATGTACTGACGGAAGAGCTAATTAATGCATAAACTCGTTAGAAAAATTTATAATTAACAGCAAAAGGATGCTAAATGAACCTATGCCTAATTTGTCCTTTCTGTGAGGTAACACACAATTAGGAGTTTCAAATGTGCTTTTTAATATGAATTAAATGAATGCATAATAACCGCATTTAAGCTTCAGTGGGTAAAAAAAAAAGCAAATCACAACTCACAATTAGGCATCATTGGTAATTGAGTGTCATTCAAGATGAAATCAGTGATTAGAGTCTAACATGGAAAAAAATGTGAAAAATAATATTAAAATCTTTTCCTTCCTTCTTCACTACATATTTTAATGTATTTCAATAACAGCTGGGATCGGCTCCAACCTTGCCCAGCATATTGGACAGATACAATATTGGGACATTCTATATACAGACACACAACGTCATGTGTAATGTGCCATACATTTGACACTTTATATTTTCCAAGTCAACCATGTCAGTAGCATGTTGCCAAGCAACTGTGGTACAAGAAAGAAGCGTGAGTGTAAATGGGTCTGTGGGTTTTTTGAGAAATGCAAACTCAGTCACACCTACACACAAATCACTGCACTGTACTTTGTGAGCAATTGGGTGGGGTGGAACATCTTCGTATATTGAATCACTGAATCACCTGAGTCTTGTGTTTATGCAAGTACGCTGACAAACAAAGCAAAGATTGTGGGACTGCAGTCACCTGCTAATCCTGTTGGGAGTGAAAACCTCTGCCTATCCAACAAAAACGCAGAAGCCGCCATTTATTGTAAAAGTGTTTCGTTTGGTCAATAACCTGAAGCTTCGGTTCATCATCAAAGTGCTTTGATGTAGCCTAAACAGGATTTGAGAATTGGTAAGGAGACGGGGACTTCCCATGGGAACACAGTTTTGAACTCCCCGTTCAGGCTGGATTAGCCTTAATGTGCATCTTCTCAAAAACTAGCAACATAACAGAAAGGTTCGTAGACGGTTCATTATTGTGAGAGCCCATAAAACCAAGACATCAATTTCCATCAACCAGGAAAAAAATGCTGATGTAGAAGCTCGGAGTTGTTTAATTCATTAATTGCCATTGACGCCTATAAACGTCAAAAATTCATTTTAACTATTTCTATACCTATTTTTTCCCCACTTTTGTTAACAAGAGTATAAAAACCTAGACTTTTTTTAAAATCTTTTGTTTGAAAAAAAAGAAAAGATTATTAAAAAAATTAGGGGCGTCAGGCGATTAATTTTTTTTATTGTAATTAATCGCATGACTTCAATTGTTAACTCGCAATTAATCACACATTTTATACCTGTTCTAAAAAAAATTCTATTTTTTTTCCTAGGTTTTCATACTCTTGTTAACAAAAGTGGAAAACATTGTTAAACTAATAGAAATAGTTCAAATGAATTTTTGACGTCTATAGCCGTCAATGGCAGTGAATGAGTTATTATGAATAAGAAACTCGACCTGGGATCGGCATGGCTCAGTGGTAGAGTGGTCATCTCCCAAACGGGATGTTATGGGTTCGATCCTCAGCCCTTATGACCATGTCAAAGTGGCTTTGAGCAAGATACTGAACCCTAATTTGTTCCCAGTGGACCTGGCATGGCCATTGCTGTATGAATGGGTGAATGTGAGGGTTTGTAAAACAGTTGGCGTAGATTAAGCACTATATAAAAAACAATCCATTTAGTTATTTTGGAGTAACGTTAAGACACTCAAGACTCAGAAGCCCAAAATTCCTAGCCACGTCACTTCCTGTGACCGGAATGAAAGAAATCCAACAGACCAAGGGATTGATACCATAACCAAGCCTGGCCAATAATAATGAGATGCTAATGTAAAATTAATATTGCCTTACAGTAACCCTAACTGACCTCACAGAGAGATCCCGTTGCGCTTGAATTTTTAAGTCACATAATTAAAAAAGTGAGTTCACAATAGGAGCTATCACATCATTCAACCTTTTTTTATCATGGGAACAGAGAATCAATGCATTCTCTCCTCCACATTTACTTACAAAACCGCTCGCTTTGATTTGAGAGGTGCTAAAACAAGCATGCAAGGAGTAAAAGAAAGGATACATCTTAAATTTCACATTACAGGAGACAGAATGTATGCCACCGATTCAATACATCATCACTGTCATTTCTGTGGATCTAAACATGGAAAAAATATGCCTTGACCCAGAGTCCTTTCAAAAAGCAATGTAGAATCTGAAAATATACCGCATGAAGAGGGAAACAAGTCAGACTGGTGATGAAAAAAAGAAGAAGAAGGAAGTACACTGAGGGGACAGCTAAATGGGAGAGCAAGCCGCATTGACAGGTGTGCAAGTCGGACAACAAGAAGTCAACAAGCAAGTCGAGTGTGAAGAAGAAAACTTGAATACGGTGTGAAAAAGGACAGAAGCAAATTGTCCACTCCACACAGGCAAAGGGAACCTTTACCAATAACCTTCTACAGCATAATCTCTTGGGGACACTCAGCAATTTGCCCCAGTAAGTTCTTGATAAATTGACCAAGCTACAGCTTCTAAAACAGTTTGATGGGATGTGGATGAAAGTGGAACCAAAATTGTTCAAGTTCAGATAAATAAACAAGTAAGGGACCAGTGTGTACACTCGATCAGAGATGAGCACCCGGCCTGTGACTCCTTGATTAATAAAATTAAAAATTTAAAATTTAAAATTTAAAATTTAAAATTTAAAATTTAAAATTTAAAATTTAAAATTAAAAATTAAAAAAATTAAAAATTAAAAATAAATTAAAAATAAATTAAAAATAAATTAAAATTAAAAATTAAAAATTAAAAATTAAAAATTAAAATTCTGAAAAAATATTTTTTTAATTTATTTTATTTTTTTACAAACCCACAAATTCTTCAAAAACCGCTGTTGAACATTCAATTTACTAGAATAGGGAAATAAATCCAGGAAAAAAAATTGGGGGGAAAAAATCCTTAATGTGAAAAACTATATATAAAAAAAGATATATATATATGCAAAAAAAGAAAAGAAAAAGAAAGCAGTAAGAGAAAACTACAAAATTCACCACATACACAGTGCTTGTGGGGGGGGGGGGGGACATCAGTCTCTTACCGTACACAGATCCTTATACTGCATCTTCTGGAATTTGGTATCAGCATTGCCAGCACAGAGCTCGACGTATCCCAGCACCACTTGGAACACAGTGTTGTGAATGGCTTGGGTGAAGTGCATGTGCAGCTGATCCATAGCAGTCTGCAGAAAAATCCAAACACTCATTTATGAAAAGGATCATATCAAGATGTCATTTTCATCTGGGAAGAAAAAGGCTCACAGCAGATATTGCGATTCAAAGTCCTAAAACGACTTGATCTTTTGAAGGATTTAAAAGTATATTAGGGTGAGTAAATAAGATTAGATATATGAAGGGAAATGTTTTCAACAATGGAAATTCCCAATCATAGGCTAAATATAAACTGTCAATTTCGGTTTCAAATTTCTGATTAGCATTAGAAAGAAAGAAACAGGGCATTTAATGCTCAGTGTCTAAGGGACTATACTTAATTTGCCACATAATATAAATGGTCTCCTTGGAGATGAAAAACATTTATACATCAGGCTCGTGAAAATGTCGGTAAGAAAAGCGAGAAGGTTTTGCATCTCAGTGGTAAGCACTCATTTAACAAGCATTGGCATTTCAGTCAACGCCTAATAGCTTTTTCTCTGTGACAGAGAGATGCATTGTTGTCCAAGATCTATTAAAAAGTCATCAGTGAGCTACACTGTTGCTCTATGTGACATGTTCCTTCATTAAGATGAACACGGGCTCTACAGTTTCTCCCCTCTCCTTCTAGTATACCATTGTAAATACTTAATAAGCTGAAAATAGTTCTCCACTTGCACATTTACATCCCTTAAAATCAGGTCGCCTTGTGATAGGATTTGAGCTTTTCAAGAATTACATTAAGGGTAAGAGTTCATTACCTATTTTGAAACATTAATGTTTTTCATTACGCTGAGTGGGCTCGGGGCTGTTTCCCACCCACGTGCTGCGGCGAACTGAGCAAACGCCGACAGCTGCAGCCGTTCAATATGACCGTCTTGCTTTGGTTTGTTACCAGCAGCATATTTGGCTGAATCCTCTAACGTGTGAAGTGAAAATCAAACACCCAAAAAATATTGACAATGATATGTTCTATGCAGCCCTACTAGACTAAATACGGTAATCTGGTTAATATTGTGTTGGTGGAATTTGAGTTAAGCAGCAAAATCCAGCCGTTTTTATCCATTTTAGGGGGCGTCCTTTTTGCCACTTGCTGTCGACTGAAGATGACATCAATGTTGCTCAGGTCTCAGGTAACAACCAATCACAGCTCAGCTTCAGAAAACAGGTGAGCTAATTCTGGTTACTTAATTCTGCCTGTTAGCGAGAGCCACTACATCGTGATAACTTACATTGATGTTTCTGCATTTGGCAATTTATTATTATATTATATTATTAGTATGGGATTTTTTTTTAATGGGCTTTAGGTGAACTGATGAATACACACACGCACACACGCACGCACGCACATGCACATGCTCACCCACATACAAATATATATATATATATATATATATATATATATATATATATATGTATATATATATATATATATATATATATATATATATATATGTGTGTGTGTATATGTATATATATTTAAAAAAAAAAGAAAAAAAAAAGAAAAAAAAAACATTTTTTATTTATTTTTTTATTTTTTATTTTTTATTTTTTTAAGGAGAGCAATGATGATGTCAAATCGAATGAACAATACTGAGCTCTCCTGGAAAAAAATAAAAAGAAATGAAAAGAAAAAAAAACGGAAAAAAAAAACAGGTGAGCTATGATTGGTCGTTGCCTGCGCTCTGAGCAATTGTGATGTCATCTTCAGTCGACAGCAAGTGGCAAAATGGCCGCACCCTGAGATGGATAAAAACGGCTGTATTTTGCTTCATAACTTGTATTGTAACAAACGCCCTTCTCACATCAACCTCACACCAAAAATACATCTCATTAATTAAGTCAGGCTTGGGTAAATGCTCTGGATTTCATTTTGGTAGAAAGGCAATCAGATTTTTTAACAGTATTTTTAATCAAATATTGACATAATTAAGTGAACCAATTCAGCTGAGACCTCTGGGAGCCGCATGCATTAAATTGTGCATGCAAGTAAATATTTATTTGAAAGATAGGAACACTGGTAAAGATATATTGTATGATAATAATTATAACCTTCTGCCAGAACTACAAATTAGCACAACCTTGTGAGTGTCATTCAGCTCCTAGATTACATGCATGACATTTACCCTTATTCAAATGATCCAGGAAAAAAAAGAGTAAATGTTGGGCAAAGGCTTGACAAAAGAAACAAGGATTAAGCCAAGAGGAAACACATTTCTCGGCGTTCGATCATTTCCACGACCTTGAGCATGATTGCAACAACTCACCTGTGTCTTCCCCAGGAGTGAATAAGCCAGCTGGACCTTGGTATAGTGAGCAACATCAAAGTGTTTGCAAGTCTTTGACAGAGCAACGTCAAGCTGTTCCTGGAGGCAGAAACAGATGGATGACAAAAGGTGGGGGGGGAAAAAAGGGGGATTATCAACATTAAGACCAGGGATTTAGATATAGATGCGCAAATGAGTGGCTCGTACACAAAAGTGGAGGATACGATGATTGGATGTGAATGAGAGAGGATGTTTTGGACAAAGATGCGAAATTCAAGGATACATTACGACCTTGCCCTACGGAATCGACCTTTTCGGGTGCTGACAGAGGTGAAATGTTCTCTTACTGCATGGTTGCAAACATGGCACACAAAGCCATCATCTTCTTGCTCTTTGTACAAAGTGATTAGTAAAATGAGTTTTGAGGATTTTCTTTTGTTGATCACCAAAGCTGACAGGTAAACAAGCAAGCACATCCACCGATGGCTTTGCAATATTTGTGTGCACGCGTGCATGGCTTTTTCTTGTGTACAGACAAAACGAAAGTAATTAATCTATTCAAGCGCAGGGGCGGCGGTGCGGAGAAAATTGCTCCGCATACCTTTTTATCACGCCATAATCTCGCAACAGAGCTGGAGATGAAACTGATATGATTTACATCCTTTTGCACTCATAATAATGACTTTTTCAGAATGTCAATATTTGGACAGAGGCGGAATTAAACAGTCAAACTTCTGCTTTGGGAAAATTAAAGCGGAGAGCCAAACAATATATAAGATTAAAAGCATTTTCACATATAGTGGTTCTCAATAACTCAATTACAGATAAGGCGGCGAGTGAGAGAGCGTGAGAAAGAGTACCTCGATTTGCTCCAGAGTGTCTTGCAGTTTGGAATTCAATTCACTGTGGAGAGAAAAAGTTGAATATTGTGTTTAAGTTCCTTTATAATAAAAAAAATAGAAAAAACTCATCAGCCACTAGGTATGTTTATACAGTATTTTCAATAGCCAAGCAAAGGGATCACCAACTTGAGTGTTCAAGAACCCCTATCCTGCATGTTTTAGATACTTCCATCCTCCAACACACCTGATTCAAATAATCAGGGTCATTATCAGGCTTTAGCAGAGATTGTTGATGGGATGATAATTTGAATCAGGTGTATTGGAGGGGGAAAACATCTCAAACATAGGTCTCAAACTCCAGTCCTCAAGGGCCGCATAGATGCTTCCCTCCTCCAACACACCTGATTCAAATGACCAGGATTATTATCAGACTTCAACAGAGCTTGCTGATGATGTGATCATTTGACTCAGGTGGGTTGGAGGAGGGTATCATCTAAAACAGGTCTCAAACTCCAGTTCTCAAGGGACGCATAGATGCTTCACTCCTCCAACACACCTGATTCAAACAATCAGGATCATTAGCAGGGCTTTAGCTGATCTTGCTGAGGAGCTGATCATTTGAATCAGGTGTGTTAGAGCAAGGAATCATCTAAAAACAGTGGTGTCCAATCTCAGTCCTCGAGGGCTGGAGTCCTACAGGTTTTGGATGTTTCCCTGCTTCAACGCACCTGTTCCAATGAACAGTATCGTTATCAGGCTTATCCAGAGCTGCAGGACTCCGGCCCTCAAGGACAGAGTTTGGACACCACTGATCTAAAACATAGGTCTCAAACTCCGATCCTCAAGGGACATCAAGCTTCCCTCCTCCAACACATTTGATTAAAAAAAGGGTCATTATCAGGCTATAGCAGAGCTTGCTGGCAAGCTGATCATTTCAATCAGGTGTGTTGGAGGAGCAAAACATCAAAAACATAGGTCTCAAACTCCAGTCCTCAAGGGGCGCGTAGATTATTCCCTCTTCCAGCACACCTGATTCAAATGACCAGGATTATTATCACACTTCAACAGAACAGAGCTTGCTGATGATGTGATCATTTGATTCATGTGTGTTGGAGGAGGGAATCATCTACAACATAAGTCTTAAACTCAGGTCCTCGAGGGCCACGGTCTAGCATGTTTTAAATGTTTTCCTCCTCCAACATACCTGATTAGATTATCATCAGGCTTCAACAGATCTTGCTGCTGAGCTGCTCATTTGAATCACGTAAAGCATGTTTAAAGCATGTTTTAGATGTTTCCCTACTCCAACTCACCTGATTCAAATAGTCATGATCATTACCAGGCTTCAACAGAACTTGCTGATGAGCTGCTCCTTTGAATCAGGTGTGTTGGAGGAGGAAAACATCTAAAACATGCAGGACTGTGGTCCTCAAGGACAGAAGTAAAATACATTAATAAATATTTTTAAAAAAACAGCCTTGTCAAGTAAATAGAACAAGACAAAGTTCATTTTCAACAATAATTTCAAGAGTTAATAACACTCGTAAGTAACGCGTGAGAATATTACACGGGTACACCACATTATGACAAACACAAAACGCCCACACAACCTTGAAGCATCTTAAGATGTTATCTCATGCCTAGCAACAACAGAATTCACATCTTATTTTTGCCCATCCCAGGACACCCCTACAATTCCCTTGGGCTACCGCTGCGCAGCACCCAACCCTAATCATCCTTTGTTCCATCGTCTCCCTGCTTCTGTCCCAGCTTTGTTTGGGGGTCTTTATCGGGTCAGCCCGTTCTAGTGTTGAGCCTTGTGAGACAGCAAGTTGCCCAAAGGGAGAAAGTGTCCTTAATAAAATTGCTAATTAAGGAGAATGCGGAGAAATGCGTAAGAGAAGCTGAACCTGGAGATTGTGTCCCCACAGGTTGCTCGTATAGAAAACCCACAAATGAGAACATCCTCAAACTCAGCCCACGATAAACCTTGATAGGGCAAAAACTGTTTGAAGGAACTTGAAGTTGTCAGCTATCCTGTTGACGCTACAAGGACACTCATGAACCTCAAATAATTAGCAGTCAGCCCAACACCAGTGCGACATTGGCTGCGCTGCCAAAAATCAAGACACCGCGGTCAAGGTTAACGAGTTGTTACGTAACACACAACAATGCAGGAAGTTTGCTTCAAGTACAGACCGAACTCCATCTATATAACCGGTTGTGCCGATTGAAGAAGTACATCCTAGCGTCCGCGCTCAACACCCGAGAGAATCCTTAACAGCTTTCAGTTCAGACGGTCCAACTGAAAGTGAAGCAGAGGCCAACTGGATAAATGCCCTGCTCCGTTTTTATATCTTTTTTTTTCTTTTTTCTGGAGAGCTCATGTCATCATCATTGCTCTCTCTTTTTTTTTTTTTTTTTTTTTGTATGTGGTTGAGTGTGTGTATGTGCGTGTGTGTGTGTGTGTGCGTGTGAGTGTGTGTGTATTCATTAGTTCAGCTAAAACCTAAACCGAACACTTCCAGCCAGAGTCGTGAGGCCGTCAGGAGACCCGAGGAAGGACCAAAGAAAGGAAAGTGAAATCCAGCACCGACCAGACACCACCCACCGGGCCACCAACCAGAGTCCTTCACCAACCCCAGAAACATCTAAATTCCAACAAATCAGGGAGACCGTTTTTATATCATTTTAACACACACCCACACTGTCATGTGGTAGCATGAGCAAACGGAAAGACTGAACAGAACTGGTTACCTTGACTTTCACGATAGCAAAACACATTGGCCACCATTTGTGCTATGTTTGAGTGTGGAATCAGATGCCTGCTTGCATACTGGCATCCTTCCGTGATCAGACAGAATACATAAATAACAAATGAGGAAGAAAACCTAATTAACAACCTGTTCCCCCCATGGAACTCAAGGTTTGAAATGCGGCTAAGAGGGAATCTGAGAGGTGTTTTTTTAACACCTTATTTTCAATTAGAAGTGACAATAGGTGCCCACGGGGCCCTGAGCAAAGTCCCTCCACAGCAGACTGCTGACTGGATAAACAGGCTATCCGTGCCTTCAAGGGTGTGGCCCGGAAGCTCAGATTCAGTGGGAATGCTGTGTTTTGCTATTTTTTCTTTTTTGCTGTGGTCATGAAAGCCGTAGCAGGCAGAGAGGCAACAAAGTGGCTATGTAGCCCAAGGGAAGATTTTTTTTTTTTGGTTTATTTGTTTTGCACACTAAAGCCCATGTAAATATTCCACATAACAAAAAATATATATATGCAATGGTTATTCCTTTGGTGAGATTAATAGTAACACACTACTGAAATAGAACCCAATAAAATGAAGCAAACACTGCACACAAAACTAACAAATATTTTCTTTTAGGGCATTGAACTCTCTCCGAACTTCTCCATCGGTGAGTCTTCCACCCTGACTGGGCTTTGAACCCTGATCCCTGAGTCAAAAGTCAGCAGTATTACCCACTGACTCACCAAGCCACTAGCAATTGCTATGTTACATAAAATTTTAGAGACGTTTGATACCACTTTTTTTTCAGACCGATACCAATAGAAGTACTCAACTCTTGAGTAGTCACCGATACTGAAACCAATTGTACCAATACCACTTGTACTTCTGATACATAAAATCCCCCCCGAAAAAAAGGCAGATTATTTTAAGAAAAGACGTATTTCTCCCAAGATAGCATTTTTCCTTAAAATTACATGAAATTAACCCATTCAATCCCAAAGACGCATTTAAATGTTTTTCCAGATGCCAGCCATTCAGTCACAGATAGTTTTTTATATTTGTAAAAAAAAATAATAATAATAATAATTCAAGTGTTAGTGTCAAATTTCTATTCCCCTAAATTTTATTCTTAGTTCCTGATCATAAAGTGGCCACAAGATATTGGAATCGGCCCCGATGCCTTGAAATAAGGCTGGGTATTGTCGTGTGGCAAATATGGCGACCAGCCTCAGCATCGTCAACCCAATATGCAGGGGGGAAATAATTAACCCAACATTGGGTAAAAACAACCCCATTTTAACATTTGGAGTTTTGCTAATATTTTTGGGGGGGGATTGATTGTCTGGTATTCAATGGTTCAAAGTGATAACAGTAGGGATGGGTGAGTATCGATACCAGGTGTCGGTGCGGATACAGGTCTTGTTTTAATGTACTGTATCAGTACTCATAGAAATACACCATGTTGTGGCTGCTTTACAATCAGGAAGTAGAAATTACATTAGCATTTTGAAGGGAAAATTTTACACTCTAAAAACAGCTGGATCAAAAATAACCCAACTATGGGTCAAAAATGGACCGATCCTCTACTTGTGTTGATTTGACCCAAGTTTGAGTCAAGAAATGGATATTTCAGCATAAAATAACTCATTAATATTGGTCAGATCCTTTACTTGAGTCAAAAAATTGGGTCATTTTGTATAAAACAACCGAGAAAGTTGGGCCAAATTGACCCATAAAGAGGATTGGTCCATATTTGATCCATAATAGGGTTACTTTTGACCCAACTGTTTTTAGAGTGTATATTGGGATTTATAGGTCTTTCTTTAAAATTACCTCTCATTTGGGGGGAGGGGGGGGGGCATTTTATGTACTAGTGGTATTGGTATAATTTATTGGTGACTACTCAAGAGTTGAGTATCGGTCTGAAAAAAAGTGGTATCGAACATCCCTATATCATAGTATTAGTCATTTGGTGGAATCTTGGTATTAAAGTGAGTTGAAGCGCTTCATTTATAGACTTGTTGTGGCATCTACAGTATATGCAATTACAATACAGTATTAACATTTTGAGGTGTCAATTCCTCATGCACTTTGGCGACAGCCCTCGGTTCACACCTGCCGCAAATAGCAGGCATTCAATGTAAACTAAATCCAGCAAACCTTATATTAATTGACATGCACCAATTAGATCCCCCACAAACCTGCATTTATTGCCTAACACAACAAGGTTCACAGCGTGCACAGCTGTTGAATTCAGGGAGCTCTCGAGCTGCCCTATAGCCGCCGATGTGAGCCACTTGATGAAAATGCATCGAGACAGCGCAGGGGGGCTTTGGAACAGTGTTCTTCAAATAACAATATTGACTTTTAAAAGGCAAGGGACACGAACAAGCGGGGAGGCGTGAAACAAAACCCTCACGTAGGGCATTCAGTGGCGCATGGCAAACTGTCGCTACAAGGTTAAATCAAAGTGCACCCAGCCGACAACAAGCTGCTGAGAGAGGGCGACGCAGTCAGGGCCAAAGAGCTCGAGTAAAACGTGCATGATAATGGTCGTTCGCAAGAGTGTCGCCGATGTACTCGAAGCTACTATGGAGTGTTATTGCTACAGCATATTGAGAAAAACACAGACACGGAGATGGCAAAGGGCTGATATTTTTCTATTTGCTTCCACATCTCACTCACTGAAAACTACCCTGAATTAAGACGCATTATGGGTTTTACAATACAATTAAAGTTCTAAACTTTACTACTTGACTAGTCACTAATCACGATTTTGATTTGAGGAGAAAGCAGAGCTGCCGATAGCATCGGATGAATGAAATTACTCCGTCACCTTCATTGATTTAAATTGTGCTCTATCGCTGAGCAGCCTTGGTAAATTATGGAGGACCAGAAATGCCAAATGAAAAAATAAAAATAAATAAATAAAAGTGAATGTACTTATATATATATATATATATATATATATATATATTAATATGTGTATATATATATATATATATATATATATATATATATATATATATATATATATATATATATATATATATATTAATATATATATTAATATATATATATATATATATATATATATTAATATATATATTAATATATATATATATATATATTAATATCACTAAACGCCGGCAACAGGCGCCATATAATATAATGTGATCATAACACAATTGTTCATTTTTTTTACATTTTTTAGCATCCTTACTTAGCAATTGAACTTGATGTGAGGGGGATGTTGGGTTGTTGATGTCCGCAAATACAGTGACTCAAAAATGAGTCACGTCAGTCGTTATGCCGTGACACGCTTGTGGAAGTTCAAAAGAATCCGTGTGTAATACAGTGGGACTATTTTGGATATTTATATGGGGGGAATGCACCTTGTACATGGATTTTATGGTATATATTATTGCTTGGATTTAAAAAAAATTGTACAATCAAATTGAAATATCAATGACATAATCAGTCTCAACTTCACTTATATCACATTAGTGTAAACTAAGCCGTGCAACCCCGAAAAGACATAACTGGTGCCCAATAATGTACCGGATTGTTTAGTATGCAGCCACCTCTATATCATACATTCCACTAGCATCCCCATATGCATTCAATGCCAATAATGACAAATTAATGTCATGGTGAAGACAGAAGTGATATCCAAGCAAATTAAGAGCAGATGCAAGGGGCGGAGTAAGAAGGAGTGTTCAGCATTGTGATTTCCATCTTATAATGTGTGCTTAATGATCATCCGTCATCCTGTCACTTTAGCCCAATTGTCACAACCGGAGTTTTCAGCTTCAAAGATTTTTCTGAGCCACTTTGCTAATTGTTAGAGGGAGTCAAACGCTTCTAATGTCAAATTTGCAATTGGGTTATTAACCAGTACATAGAAGGCCAAAATTCACCACATTATGTGAATTCAGTGAAAGAACTGCACTAGTTTTTGTGCATCCAGTGTTATAATTATAACATGTAAAAATACATTTGCTGCGTGTATGAGAGGATTTTTGGCACCTTGAGTTCAAACACAGGTGACGAGGGTTTTAGCTGGAGGATTTCTGACGAACAGCACGGACCGGGAATAAGCCTTCACAATGGAAGACGTGAAATACACATTTCATTGGCAGCTGCATTTAAACAAAAAGCCTGGCCCTTTGTTGAAAATCTTTTTTTTTAAGAAAAAAAGGGGGGAAAATATGAATAATAAATGAGCAGTAGGTAACTACTAGTAAGGGCTTTTTCAACGAGAATTCCCCAAATGGACGAATAATTCCATCACTGAAACATAATGAAAAGGAAGTCAATGCTTTCAATTTTCCGACAGCTCATTTCAGACTGCGGCTTCTACCACATCCAAGTGCCATACCTGATGCAGCTATAGTGTTTGAATGTGCTGGCAGCCTTCTGACATTCCAGACAGAGCTGGATCGCACCGGGATAGTCTTCCTCCTGGAGAAATAGAGCAATGTCCGTAATTAAAACTACGGGTGTCAGGAGTTGAAACTTTTTAATCATAACTAATCTCATGACTTCAATAGTTAACTCACGATGACTCGCAAATTTTATATCTGTTCTAAATGTACAATAAAATGTAAAAAATATATTTTTTAAGTTTTATACTCTTGTTACAGGGATATGATTTGACCAAAGTGAAATTATCTGCAAATTTAGCCGGGGGTCTGGGGGCCGCTGGCACCCAGCTAGGTAGCCCCCCGGAGCTCATGGGTTTTCCGTGTTTTTAAGTACTTTCAATGCACTCACATGACAAAGAATTAGACAAAACAACAACATAAATTTTCAATGTATATTGAACTATCCCATATAAAATGGCAGTTTTAGTCAACTCAAAATCAGTCACATTGAAAAACATTGGACTGCCTTTGCTTTTAAAAACTATCACTGAGAATATCATCATATCTAACTAATGTGATTACTAAGTTAACACATAAATAATGTTGAAGAGTTCAAATTTCATGAACAAATAATTGTATCATGACCAAATGATAAGTAACTCATATTAGAGCACACCACAAATGTCTTTGTTATAGCAGAGGATATTATCTGTCGGAGTCATGTGCATACACAATGAACTACTAAAAAAATTAAAAAAAAATAAATAAATAAAAAATCGGAATTTTTTTTTTGGGGGGGAGATAAAAAAAAGCGGAATTCCGCGACTAAGCGGAAAAATCACATCCCTGTTGTTAACATAAAAGTGGGAAAGACTATGACTGTATCTTTTCATTTCAGAATAATTCATAAAATTTAGTTAAAATGACATTCTTCTTTTCATATTAAGAACTATCTAATCTTTACCATGAAGTAACTTGTGAAATTCTGCAAATTTTTAAAATTGTAAAATACAACTTGACCCCAGTCTCTGCAAATATATGCATTATTATTAAATGTATTACTGCAAAATTTTTACCTGGACGTGTCTGCTGCATTGCGACTGGAATTCCGCCAGTACAGGCTTTCCAAGTAAGGGGCGGTCATTAATCCCGCGTTAAAAAAAATGTGCGTCATTAAAGGAACTTTAAATTAACGCGCTCATTTTGACACCCCTAATTAAAACAGAATAAACTCTTCTCAGGATCAAATTCAGGCATTTTTTTAGCACAAAAATATATTAATTAAAGATGATGTTACAAAGTACAATTTTATTTTTCCTGTCATGTTTTTTTTGATTAACTGTCTTTTTTTTTTTTTTAGCTCCAACTGATCCTCATAAAAAAGAAGCATTTGTTAGCAGCTATGAGTTCAGCTTTCAATGTAGAATGCATAATGATATTTGACCTTTCTAGTCAGTCATCAACACGTGTGTCAAATGTGTGCACATACCTCGAGCATTTCGCTGAGTCGGACATCTGTTCTTTGCTGTGAAGGTAAGAGCGACATTTGAACACTATACCGTTATTTGTTATGTTTTCTTTAAAGCAACCTCAGCAATGCCAAGAACAAAACTTTACCAGTGTCTTGATGGTCCTAAGAGACTTAAGCAGGCCTGTTAGGAGCTGCCGCCTTCTCTGATTGGCTAATAAGCCCAAGCTGGCTTCTGTGAATCCTTCCTTTGAGACACTCAGTTGCCTAAGCAGAGCAAATTACAAAAAAAAAAATGATTGTGGTGTTTAGATTAATATTCTTTTTGTAAGCATTAGACGCATTTCTGTCCAGTCAGCTGCCCTTTGAAGACATTCACTGTCAAGTTTGACGTGTCAGTTAGAGTTAAGAAAATGTTAAGACAATAATGAATTTTACAATTAAAATCTATGTATAAAACTGAGCTTCTCTCTCGGTGAATGGGTGTTCTATGAGTAGGAACTAGTGACGAGAAAATGAAGCTTCATGAAACACTTGTGATATTTTTTCACTCCCCTAGATGGTGCTCTTGATTTAAATATAAAGGCTAGTGCAAAGGAAATTGATTACATTTCCACTGCATCTTTCACCCAAGAGTGCCATCTAGAGGAGTAAAAAAAAATATCACAAGTGCTTCATGAAGCTTCATTTTCCCATCACTAGTAGGAATTTATCATTAAAAAAAAGTACCAATGGGCAGGCTGTGTGAGAAACATGTTGTGAAATGAAAGATATAGGTTGGCTATATTTGCATATCAGACAGAATTTTGGCCCTGAACACCAAATTACAACTCAAAGTCAAAGATCCTTAATTGTAAGGCTGATTGTGTGGTAATGAAGAGAGTTATTTTCTTTTGCACTAAACATACTGTGTAATTAGCATTTATATATGCCTTACAAGAACATAGTATCTCCGGCTCAAGACTTGTTCACCCTGAAGCAAAACCGGAATTGCCTATAACAGTTTATTTCCTATTCAATGCTATTCATAATGTATTTAACAATCTGCTGCGTGCTGCTGTATGCTTTAACGCGTGGGATCAATAAAGGATGATCTTATTTTTGGCTTTGTAAATCAATTGGAAGAGATAACCGTGCGTTAGTAATACATGAAAAGCATCAAGAATATGAAGATTAAATGCTGTCAAGCATACAAAGAACACCGTCACCTTCTTGCATTTGTGCATATGACAGCAGCCAGCTGCAGGTTGGTCTGCAACGCCGTCACTCTCTCCAGTTCCTGAGAACATAAGCCGAAGCACTTCACAGTTAAATTTCCCTTAAGTGTTGAAAAGGAACCTGAGGCAAAAATTGATCTCTCTGATGCAGCCATTTATCAAACAAATCGCTTCTTCAACTCTGGACCGCATACACATCAAGTGCAATGTAAGCACACATTAGTGCGAGATGGCTCCTGCTGCGAGTGTATAAGAGAGTAGAGATTTGACGCCATCAGAATAAATAAACTGTAACTCAGAATTATTTCTTCAGAGCATTTTCACCCTTTAAAGCAATGCCCAATGAGCACTTTATATTTTGATTTGGCATGCCATTATGACGACCACCGAAGAGAACAAACTGAGTTAAAGTTAGAAAACAAATCTAGGAACAAATTGTACTTTTGCTACAGTATGTACACTTTTTGTTATAATATTCTAGGTTGATATAAGTGATCACAACACTTTACTATAAAACTTGGGATGGGAGAAATAGCTATCAATTCTTCGATGATTGACAATGTTCGAAGACGAACAACTCTGAATGGATTCACGAAATTTTATTTATTCATACTGGTATGCTTTGGTATATATATATTAAAAAAAATGTAAAGAAAACAATGTACCATTCCAAGATGCAGTGCGATAAGGAATAAGGGACCTGTAATTGGACACCAACCCAAAGACAAAGTAGCAGATACAACAAGAAAAATTCCCGCGGAAATTTTGAATGGGACTGCTGACTCTTTGGTAATGAGCTGAACAGTTTAAAATTTAAACGACTGGAATCGGTCAAGAAATGTGGAAGTTAACCATAATCTAAAAATATGTCACTGTCACTTTAACAACGCACACCCATTTTTGACTTGGAGCCGTCACGCGCCCCACATTCCATTGAGATTCTATGAGAGACGCACCCCTTGAACAAAAGCCTCTCACGACTTAACGGTTCAAGATACAGATTCAAGAAATGGCTCGTTAGAACGGCAAGGGTTTGGGGAACACGAGCATGTTCTCATTTTTTTAATCGGATGAAAAATGACCAAATGAGAGCAGGTTGAAAATTTATGATTTATCAGAAATGAAGAGCGAAAGGCGCCTGAATTTAACATGGCAGAGATAGGCGAGTTGGTCCGACTTGTCCGAGCTTAAAGGGAAAATAAAGGTACTAAATGACACCTTAGCCAAATAAAAGTTAGTTTGTCTGAAAGAAGACACTCGTCACTACAAAATGTCAGAATTTGGCGTCTAGTGAGAAAAGATTGTGGCCATGGTGACAACTTGAAGTGAAACTTTTGACTTTTGGCAAGAGATTTGTTGCTTCCCGGCACTCTGGCTAATTGCTAAAACAGAGTGTGTTAAAATGCTATATGACTCACTGTCTTTGAACCTGCACAGAGGGGAGAGCTTTCATTCCTTAAAAAAAATTTTGAGCTAAAGATGGGAAATATTCCTACAAAATGAGCTAAAATTCGTATCGGTCGGATAACGTATGCGTGCACAGCGTGTCTTGGAAAAAGTTGCTTGATGTGTGATTTTGTCTTTCCATTTCCCATTCATTCCTATGGCACTTTTTGGGGTATTGCGTCGCCGTGGTAAGTGGGAATTCCTAGAAAAATAATGCCGCACCGAGTCAGATCGAGCCGCATCGTTTGATACCTCATTTGTCCCGGTGCGATCTACGGTACGGGCCGCATTTTTGCGAAAAAATCCGTGGAAGATGATATAATAACCGCAATAAACCCATTTTTGTAGGATAGTAATATGTGCTGCTTGCTTGCTACGCTCAGCAGTCCCATAATGAGAACAGCAAAGGCCCCTGAATTGAACCCTGTGGAACCCCATACAACATTGGGGCAGTTTTGCACTCATAGCAACCACAATAGCTGTCCCAAGAATTCAAGACACTATTATCTATTCATATATCTCAAGTGTGAAATATTTAAAGAAATGCTTGCCATGTTCATGGCTAGCTACTCTAGCTCTGCACAACCGAAATCAATGCCCTGTACGTCCTCTAAACATAAACCGAGGAAAGGTGAGCCAGCACTATTAACAGTACAAAACAACTCAAGCAAGCACTGAGAAAGGAGCAATGGCAAGTAAAGGTCAAGCAAAAAAAATTTAGTCTCACTTGAGTTTTTTCTCTCTCCATGCCTTGTTATTCATATATTCCTCAGAGGTCTTCACTCTGACCCTCCAACATAGACTATGCACAGGCTCCTTTTACTAGCTATGGCTATACGTTACAATGATGCTGCTGTTCGGGTCAGTCTGCTTCATTGGGAAGGAAATGTAATAAAACAAAGATGAATGGCATTTACGATCTAAAGTGTGCAGATCCCTGCAGTTGACATTTTGCATGAATCCAGATGCAAACACGGTTAGCTGATATTAGGCATCTATTTCCTGACAGATCTACTTCCTGTCAGTATATAATCTCCCTCGCGAAACAGCCTCGAGACCTCAATTGTAATTGGCAGGTCTGACTGACCACCAAGGTTGAATAAACATTTGTCTTCAAAAGCGGGCAACTAGGGAGCACAATGAAAGGCATGAGGCTAAGTCTAATGAATGTGTTTCCAGTGGAAAAATAATTGAGTCGCCGCCACAGTCCATTCCTTTTTGATTGTGTTTAGCGACCTAGTGAAGGTCTTCCATGGAAATTCATTACATCTTGGAATACCAAGGCAACAGAGCTCCTTAAATGAATCTGAATTTACAGAGTAATCCGCATCCATTTTTTGAGAATAAATACTGTTTTGCTCAGGGTGACCAGACGTCCCACTTTAAACGAGCCTTGTGTCCCGAGTCCTGGTGGATTTAAGACAATCGTTTGGGCCGTGTGTATGTCAATCACACAGTTGTCATAGCGATTTATACATATACGATTTTTACTTTCACATTCACGTTTGCGTCAAACAACTGGAACTAAAACTACTTCCTGTTTCCGTGTCTAAGAATCATGGGAAATGTAGTCGGACCAAACGCGAGCTGAGGGTGGCGAGTTTCCAATGTTGCAATGTGTGACTGAACAAAAAAAAAGTTGGATAATGGTGAGTGCATTGAATTGTTTAGTGTCAACGAAGATAGCATTTAGCATTAGCTAAAGCAATAACACAACCACTGGTCACCAGATTGACTAGCAATTCAATTTGTTATAAATAGATCCTGCTGAGAATGTATTGTATATTTGATTTTCAGCGAATTTGTAGTTTGTGACCAAAACTGGTCACCCTAGTTTTCTTACTTTTATTTACAAAAATGTAATATATTTTCTTTTTACACGGAGCATGTTAAATAGAATAAAAATTAATTCCCCCAAACTGCAAATGTTTTTCCTCACAGTTATCATTTGGGATAATGAGCCTTTTTCTTTCTCTTTTTTCTGAGCGGCGAATATTTGTGAGTGTTTACGAGATGTTGATTTTTCGTCAGGGTTCGTTCAAGGTCTCCAAGAACTTCAAAACTTCTCTGCGGCCAATGCCTGGCGAACATCTTTGTGAAAAAGTAACATCCTCGCAAACCTTCGCCGCTCGGGAGGATACAGGCTTTAGTTTCATCAGCCGATATAAATTGTCCCAGAAATATTGAGGCGCTGTCATTTTTGGCAAATTCCAAAATGCTAATTGCTAATTGTATGTCTCCACCCTCTGGTTGAGCCCCTGTACTATTGAATCAACTCACCTTTGAAATATCTTACATGAGTGCAACGGTAAGCAAATAGAAGACCGCCCCCTTTAAAATACGTCCCTGAAAGTCAAACACTGGAAGCCGATCAATGACAATAGCTCTGGCCTTCATGTAACCTTCCGTCCCCTTTCTGAGTGCAAGAAGAGGCCAATGTGTAGCTAGCGGGTGTCAACAGTGATCAGACGCAAGCTCCGGCAGAAGGCTACTCCCGCTATTGCTATGAATCACATTAGATGCTTACCAGACCATCATTTTAAGCTCCGAGCTGGGGGTTTATATGTCTGCACAAATTATGTTTCCACTGAAGGGCGATACACAGCAACGCGAGCACTAAGAGGAAGCATTGTGGCCGGGGGCTACCTGTTTCGCAGCGATATGCATTTCTGTTTACAGCGTAAAAATGATCATAGAGAGCAGATAAGAAGAATGGAAGCAGGTGGAGGCAGAATTTTGATGGGAACTGCCTTTTCTGTCATTCACGTCAGTTCCCCATACGGAATCATGAAAAATGAATCTCTGTTTGACTCATTATGGCAAGAATGCAAGAGATATAGAAAGTGCCCTCTGAACTCAAGAGGGCATTTCGCGGGGCCAACTTGGCCGAGATGGGTGGAGGCAAATGCCCCGGCTAATAGGTCCCGCTGTCATTTGGAAGCGGCAGAGTCACCGTGGGGGTCACGGAAATAATGACCCGTTTACTATTCACAGACTGACCTTCAGATGGCTTAACAACGCAATCAGCCGACACTTTTGCAGCAAAAAAAAAAGCATCACCGAGATTAGTGATGAAACCAATTTATTGGATCTAATTTAAGGAAAAAAACAACACGAAAAACATTTGAAGGAAGCGTGATGGCACCATTGAAAAATGTGCCCAAGAAATATAATGATGTCAAGCCTGGTCAATCTTACTTAACTATTTAAAAATAATTAATCTCATTTTGCATGCGGTTCCTTAATTACTCCCAGGTCATGACTAGCAAGTCTATACAGTCCAAAAATATTACTCTTGCTGCGGAATGACCAAACTGAGAGCAGACGAAGATGACATGACCAAAAGAGACTTATTATTTTACCACATTAACTTCCTTTCACACTAACATGAAACCTCTTACGCGCATTTCAGGCCGTTGCAACATCAGAGGATTAAGGAAGGAATTTTCTGGGATTAAGTTTTAATAGAATTCAGGATGATATTTTGAATAAAATCAAGCTTGTATCTCCTCTCCAGCCCTTCCAATTGCTCTACTTTCACAAGGTCAACCAGGAGGACATTAACTGAGACCCTAACTCAGTATAATGAGAGCAATTTTAATGACTAACTAAAAACACGGAAATTATGAAGAATGATTTTCGGGAAATTTCATTCAATTAACTTATTGAATGAATTTGCTCCCCAAAACGTATAAATACGTTCTATTTAAAATTTTACCATGCACCCAAAGACGTATTTAAACGTTTTTTTTATGTTTTTGTATGCAAGAGAGTACAGAAGGCTTTGATGCAGCCACCGTACTAGCCAGGCACTATAATGCTAACACTAGCTGCTAGCCACTAACGCCGGAGACTTGCGGCATATCATACAATGACGACGTAATTAACTAGCGGTTTCTTAGCATCTTAAATTTGCGATTAAATATACTTTCTGGATGGCATGTTGGTAGAAAATGTGTAATTTAAATACAAACTTCGATATGTAAGCCAACACGTCAAAAAAGGAAGTCAAACGACTTCAAAGTAAAAGCCCACCAAGGCATTGACATTAATGTTTTGTTTGGTAAAGCTTTATTTTTAAAGTTAGCCTTGGTGTAGGCGGCGTGTTACGTTGAGTATGTTTCCAGCTTCCAGACGAGATAACTCCATTATAACAACAATATATTGCAATATCGATTTTTTTTCACCACCCCTAACTGTTCAATGTAAGATGTGTTTGGTTTTTTTACCTTGACATAAGCAGGCTGTTTCTCCAGAATGAGATCCGCCACCTTTTTAGAAACCTACAAAGAAAGAGAAAGAGCAGAGATGAGAACCGTTGTGTTAAAACAGAGAAACTTTGCCCAAAAGTCAGCGCATAAAACAGCTTGGGTGGCGTCATCTCATTTCAATGTTAAAGTGAACCCAATTGTGGCCAGCAAGTGCATAAGCTGCATCCATTTTGAAGCACTGTGGTGTAATTTACTGATTCAGTGGTTCACGCTTTCATATAATGAGTTATATGCTCCCTTAAATTGTACATTTGGCGTTAAAGCACTTGACTGCCCCTCACAGCAGCGCGTGCGCACACGCACACACTCATATCGAAGGTCCCCTTTCCGGTGAGAATTTAAGCAACCAGATGGGGTTTAAGCAAAGCTATCAAAGCCTCAGGAATTTTTCAGCGACATGAGAAGAACATCAGCTTTTCCAGCACGCTCTTCTGGTATTACCTCAGCTAGCGTTTCTGTGGAGTAAGTCAAAGTGCATCTTCGGATTACGCCAGTTTTTCGCGGCGCCTGAGGTTTCACAGCGCGCAAAGGCAATTAGCTCGGAGATGAACCTCTGCCGGGAGTGAGTCAGAGATGCCAATTAAGCTCAGATGCAGTGGCGGACGGACAAGGCAGATGTTCGCTCCTGAAATAACACAAAATGTCTACCGGTCCGAGGCAAAGAGGATTCAGGTAAAGCGGCTGATACGTACAGGTCATGATGAACCTGAAATAATTGCATCTCAGTTGTGACAAAAGAGGAAGTCAGTCATAGGACCCCCCACCCCCGTGGCGAGTGCATTAGAGCCCCATCATTGCTTCAGCGCAGGGATAAGCTTCATTTCACACACCGACTACACGTCTGCGAAGTAATGATGTGTGTGACCGGCGAGCCTGCTTGTGTACACTGTAAACGTACGCACACATAAACCACCCACCAGCCCGCACCCTCGTTTCATTCCTGGCAGAGGATATCAGCGGCGGTGAGATTGAACCGTAGCACATATTGCTCACGTTTATGACGTCACCTCACAATAACGCCATTCCTTATCTGGTTTCTCCGAAATAATCATTCGATGATTTGCTCGCCAGTAAAATCCTGTTTAAAAAAAACATTCATCAGCCCCTTTGCCCCTTGCGCATTATTGGCATATCGCATTACTCATTATTATTATTAAATCATTAAATATATTACAAAATAAAAAATAAAAATAAAACATTTTAGTAAAGAAATAAAATGTAATTAATTAGATAAAATTAATTAATTAATAAAATACATTCAATAAATAAACTATTATTATGTAAATACAGAAATAAAATAAACACATAATTTTTTTTTATTGAATTGAACATAAAACAAAAAAATCATAAAAAATTTAATTAACAAATTAAGAAATAGATTAAATAAATTATAATTAGTATTAAATAAATATATAAAATAAAATAATACAGATACAATCATTATTTATTATGTATAGAATAAAATTATTTATCATATATAAAATAAAATAATACCAATAAATAAATTCATAATTTTAAATAAATGAATTCCTATTAATAATTAATTACACACAATACATGAATAAATTAATTAAAGAAATGAATACATTAATTAAATATTTTTAAATGAAATTAATTAATTAATTAATTAAATAAAATTTTAAAATTAAATAAATGAATTACTTTGAATAAGTTAAGTAATATATAAAATACAAATTAAAAATAATAATTTTATTCAATAAATAAATAAATAAATATTATATCATTGAAATGATCTAAGGCCAATCTGTTCATGGTAGGATGAAAACAAAGAGCCATTTCTTTGACTTTCGGTTTACACATATTGACTTTCAATCAGTTTCCTGAGGTGCTTCCAGAAGCTCACTGCACGGCACCTGGCACGAGCATCCAATTTAAGCAAGTCATTACCATAACTCAAGCGCCCAAGAAGAGGCTTGTTTTTTTTATGAATCCTTGCATGAGGCCCCATCATTCGATTGTTTACAAAACTTCAGAGCCCTACAGACTCAAGAAACAAGAAACTGCTTGATATTTTGTGAATACATTTTCCTCCATTAATTCTCTGGCTATCACTATTGGATATTTTTATTCTATTGATGATTCTATCGATTAATTGGATACAATCCATTTTCTGCTTTGTAACAAAATTTGCGAACATATCACATTAACTCATTCACTGCCATTGACGGTTATAAACGTCATAAATTCTTTTTAACTCTTTCTATTAGTTCAACATTTTTTCCCCCACTTTTGTTAACAAGAGTATGAAAACCTAGATTTTTTTTTGTACATTTAGAACAGATATAAAATTTGTGAAGTCATGCAATTAATTACGATTAAAATCCTGACGCCCCTAATTTTTAATAATCTTTTCTTTTCTTTTTTTAAATAATAATTTTTTTTTAATTATTATTATTTATTTATTTTATAATGTTTTTTTAAAGAAAAGATTATGTTTTAATTAAAAAATTAAGGGCATCAGGCAATTACAATTTGTAATCGTAATTAATGGCATGACTTCACTAGTTAACTCGCGATTAATCACAAATTTTATATTCGTTCTAATACAACTGAAAAAAATCTAGGTTTTCATAACTTTTGTTCACAAAAGTGGGGAAAATGTAAAACTAATAGAAATAGATCAAATGAATTGACGTCTATAGCCGTCAATGGCAGTGAATGAGTTAATGACTCCTCAGTGACACGCTACATGCCAACGTGCACTTATGATGCCGCAAAACACTGAGCTGGCTAACTGTTGAGGGTGCTACTGAACAACACAACTGCGGTGTTTTAGCCTGACTGGTCAGTGGAACAGTTGCCATGGCGAGTCCCCCGAGGTGCCCGCAAGCTAAGTGTGACATATTAGGGGAAGGCTACAGGATGTACTCCGAGTGTTTACAAACACATGGCGCTCACGCCAGAGGCCACATAAAATGATCTCAATTTATCGGCTGCTTGCCCGCTAACCCGTTATACCCACGAGGGAAGAGGGGCTATGTTCAAAGGCGTTCAGCCATTTTTAAAGTTAATCTCAGTTTGAGTCCTATTCCAATCACATTTAATCAACCTCAACCCGTTGATATTTAAATCAAACTTACAGCCGCCTGTTGTCTCTTCAGTGTGTCTCGGTACTCTTCCAACTTCAGCAGGTCCAACTCGGTCGGGAGTTTCTAAACAAAACACAGACAACAACGGGGTTCATTTGTAAGGCAGCCGCCGGCAGCCGCTCCACAGTGTTACGTATCCTGCTGCTTCAAAACAGAGCTTCATTAGAAAAAGTTCTAACTAGGGAGAGACAAGATATCTTAGCACTGAGGAGCAGAGGACTGCTAAGTATCTTAATTTCAAATATATCCCATGAAACATTCAAATGAGTTCTAGATTGTCCCACTGATCTGACAATGAAACGTAAATAATGTCCTCAATTCATGGATTTTTATACGATCATATATGGGCTGGGACGAGAAGGCAGAGAACATTATTTAGTAAACAGCAAACAAACTCAGCTGGGTAAAGAAGATATTACAATTCCATGCCCCAAAGGATGATAGGTAATTACTTTCCCCTTGATTGAGAGTCTCATTTCAGGTGGTGTGGTGAGACCAAGATAAATCTAATGAGATTTCACACCCTCCTTCTGTTCACTGGATACAATCCATCAGTCTGGATGTCAATGGAACGAGAAGAGGAAGTGGCAGCAGGAAGTGCAGGAAACCATCACACTTGCACGAGCGTCGCAAATATCGGATTGCTATCTATCGTGTGCGGTGGCTTTGATGAGATTACAGGTGGGACCCATGAGGCGGTTCTTCTCATCAATCAATTTTACAGGAGAGTGACTTTGTCATTCATTCAGTAAGTCGAGCGCTTCAAAACGGAGAGTTTTTTTTTCACACAACCTCCAGTTCGTGCTGCACCATGTCGAAGGAGTCGTTAGAGAAGTAGATCTCCTCGATGCTGTCGATCATCTCCTGCTCGGCCTGGGGGTCGACGGGCTGCTCCCGCATCTCCCGCAACTCCTCCTGAAAGACGGTACCCACAGACATTTTTGTTCCATTCAGCAAGATCCAGCATAGAGAAACAAACAATCTAGAGGTGCGATAATTAAATCGACAACTAATCGATTCGCTAATTTAATCGGTAATTATTTTTGATAATCGATTAACTCATTCACCGCCATTGACGGCTATAAACGTCAAAAATCATTTGAACTATTTTTAATAGTTTAAAAAAAAATCCACTTTTGTTAACAAGAGTATGAAAGCCTAGATTTTTTTTTATTGCACATTTAGAACAGATATGAAATTTGTGATTAATCGCGAGTTAATTAGTGAACTCATGCGATTAATTACAATTAAAGACTTTAATTGCCTGACGCCCCCGAATTTTTAATCTTCTCTTCTTTTTTTAAATTCATTGACTGCCATTGACGGCTATAAACGTCAACAATTCATAGAATATTTGTTCATGTCAAAATATTGGGGTATTTTTTTCCCCCATTTTAAATTATGAAAGTAATTCATTGATTAGAAAAAGAGGGGGATGAGCACGAGCAGTGGATCAAAAAATGTTGAAGACGTCCTCATAATATTAAATGTCAAAAGAATTAACACATAACACGGTGCTCTTCAAATTTGGCAGGGGGAAAAAATATTGATAAAAAAAGCCTTCTTTTATTAAGTGATTAATCGTGATTAATCAAAATTCTAAGATGTGATTAATCTGATTAAGAAATGTAATCGTTTGACAGCTCTAGTAATAATCGGATTGACTGACTAATTGATTATTCGAAAAATATTAATCAACAGATCAATCGATGACTGAAATAATCGTTAGTTGCAGCCCTAATACAATCATAAGGAAAGTTAAAAACAATTAACAAAACCTTGACAAATATTTATTAAAGCAGTATAATTAGCATTATATCAGATAATGGACGGATGGATGGAACAAGACAGCCAGAGGAGTTTCAACACACGGGCAGGGCTTAAGGAAAGTGAGAAAGGGGTTGAATGAAAATCAGATGGATAACAAGAGGCAGAGAGAAGAAAAGGAGAGGGAATAGGGAGTGGTTAGGGAGAAGATTACATGTTATTTCATTGGACTGCTCTCATGGGGGGGATATTGGTAGAGGTTGAGAGGAACAAAGCGAGGAAATGAATGGAAAAAAAAATACCAAAGGAGATTCCCTTCCCTTTAGAGCATGTGTGAGAACCGTTATTGATTAACATGCTGTGCAGCCGCCAAATTCTTATTGCGGCAAAATCTTTCAGATTTGAACCACTTTATCCACTGACGTTAATTAGCAGGTATATGGTTCGCTGGTCAATAACAAAGTGTGATGAAGTGCTTGAGTTTGCAGTTTTGAACAAGGTTAAGTTGGTCACAATTGCTTACGGTAGAAAAAGTGTAACAGTGTAACAAATAGGAGTTTTTGAGGCCGATGTGGCCGATTTTTGACAGAAAAAAATACAGATGACTGATTAATTCAAAAAATATATAATGCGTAAAATATTTTTCAACGTGTGTCAATTATACATAAATTTTATTGTTTCCCAAAATGCATTGCGTGGCACAACGTGCTTGATTAATGACGTTAATAATGTTGACGGCCGATTCATCTGTTGTAATAATAAAGGTGCATTAAAAACAAACAGCTAGCATAAGAAGCACAAAATGGACCTACACGACTGGACGGGAACAGCATAACATCATTTATAACATCTACTTTTTAGTAGGCCCTCAAAAACTCCCAACCAGAAAAAAACTAAATGTAACTTCACACCAGTCCGAATCATTCAATCTGATGAGATGAGTAAGGTGGTCAAGCACAAGCAAAAACAGCCACATCTGAATTCATAAGCTTTAAATGCATACATAGAGATACTGTATTTGAGTGCACATATAAATAAAACATCTCACGCAGCGGAAGGTAATGCTGACTGTGACTTCTTTTATTGCGTAGAATCAATACATTGAGGCATCAGCACATTCAAATCTGTTGCTACTAAAAATAGACTTAATAAGGCTGGATGTGGAACTATAGGATTAATACCATGCATAGATACTTCCAGAAGAAAACTCAAGACCAACCAAAATGAATGAGTTTTTTTTTTCTTTCCCAAATTGCAGCATTTGAAAATCGAAAAACTGCTTACTATATTGCGCTCGGGCGGAATAGACCTCATAAGTTGAGGCTGATCCCGAGAACCTTGTTACACACCCACCAAGCACCAAAATATTTCCCTCGCTGCTATCAGTCTGGAGTGTGCAGAGAGGCAGCCAAGTGTGCCACCCATGTGACTGTGTCCAAGTCTGTGTGTGTATGTGTGTGTGTTTCCCCACTCACATCTCCAAGACAATGTTGCCGAGAGAAAGAAAAGGCAAATTTTGAAACAATTATTCATTGATTTTAAAGGTTGTCATTTACCTGGAAATGTATGTTGGTATGACAACAAAAAAAATCTAATCAAATAAAATGAGAAAATAGCAATTAACTCATTAACTGCCATTGACGGCTATAGACGTCAAAAATTCATTTGAACTATTTCTATTAGTTTAACATTTTTTCCACTTTTGTTAACAAGAGTATGAAACCTACAATTTTTTAATTGTACTTTTAGAAGAGATATAAAATTTGTGATTAATCGTGAGTTAACTCGTGAAGTCATGCAATTTAATAATAAAGTAAAATAATTAAAAATTTAATCGCCTGACACTCATAATTCTAAATATTTTTTTCTTTTTAAATCGCATCAGGCGATTAATTTTTTTAATTGTAATTAATCGCGTGACTTCAATAGTTAACTCCCGATTAATCATAATCTGTTCTAGATGCACAATATTTTTATTCTTCTACGTTTTCATAATCTTGTTAACAAAAGTGGAAAAAAATTTAAACTAATAGAAAGAGTTCAAATAAATTTTTGACGTCAATAGCCGTCAATGGCATTGAATGAGTTAAGGACGGCATAATCACATATCACTACGCAAGCAAAATGGTGCATTCAGAGTACGTTCACAACGTAGGGAAGTTTTAAATCAAAATAAAATTTCAATTAATCATCCATCCCTATGTATTTGTATATAATATGGTAGAAGAACATCCATATAACGTGATTAGAGTGTGTGAATGAAACACCGCGTGCAATTTAACTCAGGTGAAGAAGAGAGCAGGGGCCCCAGGGGAAATGTGTGGGCGAGTGCGTTGAGATTGGAAACGAGGGGTGAAGGCACAGCACAGGGGATCACGATCCGCCATAAGAAAGGTGGGTGGGGAATCCACTCAAATGAGAAGGAAAGTGAGAGGAGGCGGCAGGGGGGGGGGGGGGGTGGGGCTGCTGAATGACTCATTGCTGGTGGAAATTGTAGTGGAAGGACCAGAAGACAGACAGATGAGTGAAACAAAAAGTGTCTCTTCTGTGCCCTCCTCACATCGAAAACTGAATGAGTCAGCGAGAGGATATTTTGAGGCTAACCGACGTATGGCTGCACGTGCGACCACGCTTTGATCAAATTCCACTTTGAACGAGGCAGGACCAAAAAAAAAAATCAATGACATTCGCATCTCTTTTTTTGTTGCGGAAATTACAAATCTATTTGCATTCAAATTGTAGGACACTCAACAGACACTATCAAACAATCAAAGGGGAATATCAAAGTCTGGATTGCTCGCTGAATGTTGACAGGAACAGGATAAAAATGGACATCCACAACCAGGAGGATTGTGAAAACAAAAGACTTCCGAACAATAGGAGCTTCATGGAAAATCATGTGGCACGGAGATGAAGGTTAGGTTAGCAAATTGAGGGAGATTATTATTTCCACAATATTAAGCCCCTCAGGCCTGAACTGTAAACCAGAGTCACCAATCACTATTTCATCATACATAGTTATTCAAGTGTTCAAATTATATAAAAAAATATAATAAAATAAAATAAAATATGCAATTTTAATTATTAATCTATTTTTTTTAATTTTAATTTTTTAATTTCTATTATAGAGTACACAAATCTTTTCAACTCGACTAGCCGTTGTGCGTAAAGCAAGGGGGCCCCCTGCTGGTGGAGGAGGGTAAAAGCAGCTTGCATAGTAGATTTTTGCAAACATGAATGAATGTCTAAATTTGTCAAAAATATTACATGCAAATAAATTAATTAAATAATTTAATTAAATAGATTCCACTTCCTGCTTAAAAATGCCAATTTTTCCAATTTTGTGTACAGGTCACAATAATGGTGAAAAAAGCTTTCAAATGACTTATCTGGCATTTAAACAGGGGTGTGTAGACTTTTTATATGCCATTGTCTGATCCTAAGCTTTTCCCATGACTCAACCTTTTTCCAACCTTGACTACAACCGTCACATTCCCTGCTTAAACTTGCAAGTCATGTTCTACGAGGTGGAGGATGCAGCATCATTCATCGACCATCAGCGAGCCAGATGTTGTTTTCGGCTCCTGCTGGAAGTCAAATGATTTCAATCATGACTCATGATAAGTAAATGATGCCAAACGGTGAGAGTCATGAAAAATAACGAACGGTGTGCAAACATATGGCCTGGCGATGAGCAAGGAGAAATTAGGTTGGAACGAGAAATTTGAAATTAGAAGAATATAAAATTACCATTGTTAGAAGAATAAAGTCTTAAAATATTAGCATAATGAAATTTCATCATAGTGATGGTGCTTTTGTTTAAAAAAAAAAAAAAAAAAAGTTTATTCTTCGACAGTATTTTATATACTGCATAACATGATGTAGCTTTTTTTTGCAAACTAGTGCACATAAAATTGGGATTTTCTTTTGGCAATTTTTTAATAGAACCAATCTTTTCCTTGTACTCTTATGACATTTTTTTTTTTTAAACCCGCCTCAAAACATATTTATATTTGTTAGCTTTTAACACAGCTTCAGACTGTTCCCTTATTTTGGTCTCTTATTTATTTGTATCGTTTGAACTTTTTTTTGTAATATGTAAATCATGTTATGTTAAATTACCATATATTTGATTTGCATATATGTAAAACACTAAATAAAATTAAAATGTGTTGCTTAAAAAAAAAAATTTAAATAAAAAAAAATCTTGTTATTGTATCATTATATTTTCTTATTTCCTATTTTTTTTTTTTAGTGTGTCTATAATATCATTTTGTGATATGACTGTGAGTTTCAATCCAATTAAAGCTTTAGGCTTGCTATAGATAAAGTCAAAGTGTAATACATTACTAAGGCTTATGGTTTGGTTAAGCATACAGGAAAAAAAAAAAAAAAAGGCAAGCGCCTCAATCCAAGATGACCTCAAGCAGAACGAGCAGCATTGGGAACGCTTGCAAGGTGTCCCACAATAAAAGTAGGGTATTGAATTACTGGCTGTGCTGTGAGGTACATGCTGTTAAAAAAATGCGTAGTAGGGAACGCATGCATTCAGTGAGCAGATATCTGTTCACCATCATCCTCCAATTACATCTACAAAATCAAGTGATCCATATCACATCAGAGTTTCTGTTTGTTTTGTGCAAAACAGGTTGGACATGTAGACAATGCAGAGTATTAAAGGAGCGATTTTTGCTTCAATTTGATTTTGATCATTCTTTTAAAAAAAAAAAACATTTTTTTTAAATCCATGTAGCAGTGTGTTTCCCAAAAAATAAAAACAATAAGAGAGAGAGAGAGAGAGAGAGAGAGAGAGAGAGAGAGATCTGCTAGAGCAGAACTTATTTCACACTCTGGGTTTTGTGGTAAATGAGAAGGCGTCCTTAAGTGAAATAAATGTTAACCTTCAGTCTCTTTTATGCTACTAGAAACCTCTTGAGGGTGAAATGTAATGAACCACATTGGCAGTAAGGAACTAACACGCGCACCCACCACATGTTTGGGTTAATTCAAAACCCCTCCATTGGAGTCAATATATTGTCAAAAGGTCTGCTGAGAAATGTTCAACAATCTATGTTTTATTGTAGAAGTAAAATAGCAAATATAAGACAGGTTGAGGTCGCTCCACTATAAGATATCCATATAATGATATTGATCTCAAAAAGACTGCTTTAACTTACCTTGCTTGGAATCCTTAAGTTCTCCACAGGACTTAGGTCGGTCATGCTCTCCTGAGGGCTTTTTAGACCCTGTTAGAAATGTTAGAAAAAAATAAGCAAAAGTACAGGAAGTGTTCCTAACTTAGCAACTTTTCTACCCTCTAGTGTTTTTTTTTTTATGTGACAAGTGTTTTGAGTCCAGCTAAACAAAACAGGAGATGCAAGCAGAATTATTCTTCATATGACATGAAGGGAGCCTTGTGTTTTCGGTTTGAGATACATGTTCCAATTGTTCCGCTCGTCCAAACACTCGTTTCAAATCATCTTCTCCATTAAAATGAATGGAAATGCCATTAATCCGTTGTATTTTTTTACTAGCACTCTGAAATATTGCACTTAATAAAAATGAAAAAATCAATAATACATTAACAATACTTTGTGCCAAAGGAAGGCAACTCCACAGCAATGAGACACAAACGAAGAAGAGTTTCAAAACTACTGTAAATGACTCATTAATATTGGTCGAGAAGAACAAATATATCCCTGTGAGCATTGTTGCATGGTCTGTCTATGTCTGTTACTACACCGGTTGTGTTCAAATATATGTTGCTGAAAACTTTTTAAATCTTATATAATAATAATGCATCGATTTATATAGCGCTTTTCTAGACACTCAAAAACGCTTTACAATGGAATGGATACAGTACATTATTCATGCACTCACACATTTACACTGTGGTGGCAGTACGCTACTTAAGTAGCCATGGCTGCCGTGGGGCAGGCTGACGTGGCTGCCTAGTGTCCGCCTACGGCCCCTCCGACCACCACCAAACATTCGCACTTTCCATACGCCAGTGTGATCAGCATTGGAGGCAATGTGTGTGAAGTGCCTTGCACAAGGACACAACGACGCATGACATGGGGAGAGCCGGGGATCGAACAGCCGACCCACTATCTTGCCACTATCATGTGCTTATAGAGGCGATCAAGGGGGTGATTGAACTCGTAAATCTGAATTTTGTGAAAATGTTAGGGGCGTGTCATCTAGCCTGAGACGAAAAGTAGCGTGTCAACATGCCATGCAATTTTATTATGTCTCACTCTGCGCCCGTTTAAATGTCATCAACCACAGATTACAAACTAAAGAAACAAACAAAATATGCGAGAAATAATGCAATAAGTATCGCACTGTGTTATGTGCCATAAATAGGAACGTACAGCCAATTTCGAATGATGAGCTTTTTCCATTCATCGAAGGTGTGTTTTCATGCCAAAACAATTGTTACACGGACAAAACGTGCACTTGGACTGGTTACACGATTGACACCTGTCAAATTAGCACCAGAGCCGTCATGCTAGCAAGTTCTCTAGCTGTGTCTGGGATAAACACCAAATAGGTCATTTTACATTTTACGTAGATTCACTTCACTCACCGGCCGGGCGATGAGCGACTTGATCTTCTGCATCGTGGCACTGAAATATGTCCAAATGAGTATATGAATGGCGATTGTTACAGCAATGTTGTCATCCTAGCGATACGCCTACATCGATACGATGAGGGTCGCCATAGTTGGTGGTCACGTGACCCGCGAGCAAGGCGGTGGCTTGTCTGACACAATCCAAAGCATCATGGGAAACGTAGTTTTAAAAAATAATTTCGAAATCAGCCATTAGTTTTAAAATGATTTTCTTTATGCAGGTGTTTAACATCAATAATTGAAATTAAATTGTAACATTATGTAACTGTTGTTGCAGTCAGGAAAGCATCTGTTTTTTTTTGTTTTTTTTTGGTACTTTTCTTAGTATTAGAATTCTAAGCGTGAGACCGTGAGATAGGACAGAATTGAAAGAGAGTGTTGACAGCTCTAACAAATCGCGTTCGTGCTTCTCCCACTTAAAATGCCCAATGTTTTTAATCATTTCTGCTTTATCTGTCTTCTTGATCAGGTAATACATTTAAACATAGTTTATCTCTTCCCCTAAATCAAATACTGTATTATTTTAGGTACACCAGGCATTTTATTATTATAATTATATTTGCATGGCTACTTCAATTCAAATTGTCATCAAAGCAAAGATAAGCTGCTGAATACTCTCTTTTGTTGTTTATTCATTAGTCAAAACAAATTCTTACTCTTCTGAATTGATCAAATGGGTATGCGTTTGTTTGTGCTTTGAGCCAAGCAAATCATTCAAATGACTTGCTGCAGCGACCCCTGGCGGAGAGATCTGAAACAACAACACTAACTACAACTCTGGCTTTTCCAACACGCAAGTCATGTTAATGAAGACTCTAATTTGTCCGTCAGTGTAAATGGTTGTTAGTAATGCAGTATATATTGTCCAATATTTCAATTAGTATCGGATTGAATAGCAAATACCACCGCACTATACAAGAGCCACTATAGCAACTTTGTAATTATTACCCACTTAAGCAATAATTTGGTTAGAAGCAGCAGACAAGAGCTATAGTTCATGGTTAATGAAGCCCCAGGTTATTCCCCAGTCAAATGAAGGTGAGCAAATTCTCTATAGGTGTTTATTAGGCATTCAGCCTAAGTGAGGAGCCTCCATTCAAGCATATGTTGCTATGGAACAGATGGTATGACCCACTACCAAATAGCTCACTCACAAGGTCACAAAGTAATTAGAGCTTGATTTAATAAAGTGCTTATTGCTATTCAGGGTCTGTCATGCTAAATTCTCATGAATATTGACATTCCATGAACGGCGATTAATCATTATACCACATATGGAGAGCACCTCTGGAGAACTACTTTTAATTTGATGTAGGCCTATTAATATCCCCGTAAAGTGAAAATAAACATGTCTTCTAAATTTGAAATGATTACATTTAATGATTGAAAAATTGCCAAGTATATATGGATATATCTATCTATTTGTCCAGCTCATGGATGTTCCGTACAGCGAGGGCTTTTCCACGTTGCAACAACCAGGTGCTCTAATGGACCCCCCCTGTCCATGTGGTGGCTGTCACGTTAAAACTGATAGAATTTCTATCTTGCTCTTATTAATAATAAACCAGGCAAAAAAAATAATAATGTAGACCTCTGAACTCAGAATATATTTTGGTAGTCACAGATACTTTATCCACCAACAACATGCATTTCATTTTTCATCTTCTCATGACAAGGTGCCAGCAGAGGCAGGTGGAGTGCGCTCAGCATGTCGAAGCATCCGTCTGCTCCCGCCTGTGTCTCACCATCACAGTAGGTCCACTGCATACCAATGCATCATGTCTAGAATCAAGCAGACTACTCTGCAGTAATTGCAAGTTTTTCGCAAGTGACAGAATAAGTGACAGCTGCACTTGATTTCCATGTGTTGTGAAAGTGTTCCATTTCAGCCTGATCCTATTGTAATTCTGGGTTTCAATCATAATGGGAAAAAGCCAAATAGTCATCTTTATTCAAATAAAAAACAAAGTTGGAAATACAAACTGTACATTAATTAAAAAATAACAATAATAAAAATTTTCCTCATTAAGCATTCATCTTTATCGATGCAGACAAATTCTACATTTATAGAAACAGGGTTAAGGGTTTCAAATGGGCATAAATAGATCTAAAGGAAACATCATAATCATAATAAAGCATAATAGAATATTTTTTTATATTTCAATCTCAGTATAATCTATGTACAATATTTACAGTTTTTCATTTCACTACCCAATTTACAAAAATACTTAATAAAACCCTAGTCTCATAAAACTCACTATCTTTTGGAAACAACATTAAATTAACATTTTTTTTTATTATAACATTTTCAATATTAATATTTTATCTCTCATACAAACATTTTCCCTCACAATGCAAGAAAATCCGGTTCAGGAAATCACCTCACGCATCTTCATCTTGTATTGAGTGATTACAATAAAATGACCTTAATCAAATACATGATCTGTCCTAGACTGTGGACGACAACAGTGCACAATACGATTGTGTACTCAAGTCTCTATCAGCTTTTGTGTAAACAGTGAGTCACTAAAAGCAGTGCCTTGGGCTTTGACAAGAGTCTAAAAACATACACAAATAGCTTCTTTTTTTAAAGTTAAGAACTTAAAAGTCACTTGAGCAAATTCTGCCCAGGGGTTTCAGGAACATGTCTAATCACATCATAGATTGTGGTGTGCATATCCTGTACTGACTCCAGGCGAGACAGAGATCTACATGATGCCTGCAGGACAGTTGGGAGAAAAACATCCATTTAACACCTCTTGCTGTTTTGTTTTTTTTGGTCAAATCTATGTGTAGTTAAAAATATACCTGAGCGGATTCCATTTTCCCAGGTATGGAGACAAATTCATAGATACCAAAGTCTTCAGTTGCATCCTCATGGCCTGTTAATGAACATATTCTATTAAAAGTAAGTCTTTGTTCATATGTTGTTTCATATACAGAAAAGCTAATATTCATTTGGACATAAAAGTTGTGGTAGAAGCCAAGTCTTACCTGATAGATGCGGTCGTTCCTGATCAGAGATAGGTCTGCCAAAAACAAATCTTGTCAGTGAAATATTATAAAGAATTTGCATCTGAACAACATTTGAGTAGTTTGTTTGCCTTCTTACCTTTTATAAATTCTCATGAGCACTGCATAGGATGAACAGAGGGAAATGGAAAAATAAATATGTGAGAAAGCACTAGCGAAAATGTAGAATGATGTGCCATAAATGAGTAGCAGAAAAGATATTCTGACCTCTCTTTGGGTGACAGGCTTTCCTAAAAAAGACCAGCAGCATGCCGCCGATGATGAACAAAGAACACACCGTTATAACAGCCAGTGGGGATACAGAATTATTATCTTGGATGTGCTTCTCTTTTCCTGCAAATGAACACAAGAGGGATATATTTGTTGGAGGATTTACGTTTATACTGCATTTGGACAGCGTTAGCTAATCTGTAAACACTTTGGAACTATTGGAAGGACACACAATAAACACAAAATAAATAAATAAAAGTGAAAATAAAAACGGATATAAAAATATAATTCAAATTTTAAATACAAAAAATAAATATAAACTTAAATTAAAAAAATAATAATTAATTTACGTTTATATTTATTTACATTTGGACTGCATTAGCTAATCTGTAAGCACTTTGGAACTATTGGAAGGATACACAATAAACACAAAATAAATGAATAAAAGTGAAAATAAAAACGGACATAAATATATAATTCAAATTTTAAATACAAAAAATGAATATAAACTTGAATGAAAAAATAATAATTAATTTACGTTTATATTTATTTACATTTGGACTGTGTTAGCTAATCTGTAAGCACTTTGGAACTATTGGAAGGACACACAATAAACACAAAATAAATAAATAAAAGTGAAAATAAAAACGGATATAAAAATATAATTCAAATTTTAAATACAAAAAATAAATATAAACTTAAATTAAAAAAATAATAATTAATTTACGTTTATATTTATTTACATTTGGACTGCATTAGCTAATCTGTAAGCACTTTGGAACTATTGGAAGGATACACAATAAACACAAAATAAATGAATAAAAGTGAAAATAAAAACGGACATAAATATATAATTCAAATTTTAAATACAAAAAATGAATATAAACTTGAATGAAAAAATAATAATTAATTTACGTTTATATTTATTTACATTTGGACTGTGTTAGCTAATCTGTAAGCATTTTGGAACTATTGGAAGGACACACAATAAACACAAAATAAATAAATAAATAAAAACAGACATGAAAATATAATTCAAATTTTAAATACAAAAAATAAATATAAACTTAAATTAAAAAAATAATAATAATTTACGTTTATATTTATTTACATTTGGACTGCGTTAGCTAATCTGTAAGCACTTTGGAACTATTGGAAGGACACACAATAAACACAAAATAAATAAATGAATAAATAAATAAAAGTGAAAATAAAAATGGACACAAAAATATAATTCAAATTTTAAATACCAAAAATACATATCATTTTTTAAAATTTACGTTTATATTTATTTTTTGAATTATATTTTTATGTCTGTTTTTATTTTCTCTTTTATTTATTTATTTATTTTGTGTTTATTGTGTGTCCTTCCAATAGTTCCAAAGTGTTTACAGAGTAGCTAACGCAGTCCAAATATAAATAAATATATAATAATTATATATATATATATATATATATATATATATATATATTATTTTTTTATATATATATTTTATATATATATATATATATATATATATATATATGTATATATATATATATATATATATATATTAGTCATTGTGAGTCGTTGCTAAAAAAAATAAAATAAAATAAAAAATTTAAGTCGCCATGGCTTTTGTAGACTAGTTAAACCCTAACCAGTAATCAGCAGGAACCATCGCTGAGCCTTTTCTCTACATCACCGTGACAACATATCTATGTTCCATTCGACACACTGAATCCCGACATGCTATAAAACCTTGTCAACAAATACAGCAGCTGTTATGCTCTGTTTACTTCCCCACATGCTGAACTTTAATACAAACTCCAGGCAGTGGAACCTAGCAACAGAGATTTAAAAAAAAAAAAGCACTGTTCATGTTTCATGGTAGTCATAATCAAATTTCACTTGCCTGCTGAGCACAGAATCGGTAGTACTACATGTAATAAAACCTTATCTGATTAATATGCTGAAACATACAGTATCTTAATCTCACGTGATTCTCATCTTTTGCGTTCTGCCATTTACCACCCACCTGTTCCCAGGCTGGCGACCACCAAGGTAAACTGGGTCTCGTCTTGCTTTTGCGTCACATTGTTGAAGGCACGGCACAGGTACTCCTCAGCCTGGGCCAGTCTGTAGGAGAGAACCTCCAACCGGGGGCCCTCGGTGATGACCTGCGTCGTGTTGCGCCGCTTGGAGATCCACACGTAGCTGTTGGGGGGGTTGGAATCAGCCTGGCAGTAGAAGAAGACCAGTTCTCCAGGGTTGATGGTGAACACCTCGCCTGTGCGGAGGCCTTGGTCCGAGTTCACCTCTAAATTGTACGGGCCATCTGGGGAGGACAGAAAATTGGTCAGGGAAAACAAGAGAACTGGAAATTACTGTAAATGTTTTGTGAGATGGGAAAAGTTAATTTATTGTCAACTACATAAAGATTAATTGTATCAAATGGAAGCTAAATATGGGTAAATAGGACGTACAATTAGGAGTGTTAAAATGATTCTATAAACGTTTTTTAATGGTGATAGTTTGAGCCTGGAACAAATTCTACTTACATTAATCCAGAGGAGGAAAATGTGATTTGAAATATTTCAAAATTTACTAGAAAATAGAACCAGATTTGGTTTGACTTCCACTAATATGAGAAACTCTAAACCCGACCTCAAACAAACTACCAAATTAATGGACAAAATCATTTTCTTTTTATGAAAAGTAGCAGTTATAAAAAAAATTTTTTTAAAAACGTGCTGTCACCTGTGTCTGCCTAAAAATTTTTGACATTTCAGGCTGCAAGAACTTCACTGTGAACTTGAGAAGACTTCTGTTTTCTATGTGATCTCAGCCTTGTGACTCTATTGTGTTGTTAAAGGAGCGTAAACAAAAAAAGCTTTTTAGAGGGGAAGTCAAGGCACAATTTTTTTTTTTTTTTTTGGATTAATACTCTACGTCCCATGCGCCCCCACCAGCCTAAACAAAGCATTGTGATTAATATTGCGTTTGTTGAATATGAATTAAGCAGAAAAAGCCACCTCTATCTCAGGGGGGCGGCCATTTTGCCACTTGCTGTTGACAGAAAATGACATCACAGTGCATAAGGGCTCAGGCTTGCGAACGTCACTTGACCAAACCCAGAAAGCAGGTAGGCCGTCTAATCTATCTATCTATCTATCTATCTATCTATCATCCATCCATCTATCTATCTATCATAACAAGGAGAGAATGTGCATATTCCGCTCAGCAAGGCGATTGAACCCGAACCAAACTGTGCTAACTGATAGTCAACCGTGCCGCCCTCCATCTTTAAACTTTCAAATGCAAATACTGTACCAGTTCATCTGAATAAGTTCCAATTAGCATTGGACTGTGCGATACAGCATTGACATCAATTTCCAGTCTACATTATTCCCCAAAATGAGGGCCATGGAAGTGACTGATGTTCCACTCACAGTAAACAGCGAGCTCCTCGGCCTTTCTGCATCTCTCCTGGCTAACAGGGTTGCTAGCCACACAGCGGTAACTTCCCTTGTCCTCCTTTTTCACAGGACTGATCAGCAGCGTGGATTTGTCCTTAGAAAAATGATATCTATCATTGACACCCACGAGGATATTGTCTCGGTACCACTGAAACACAACCCGTGTTCCCTTCTCCACCGAACATGTCCATGTAACGTTGGCCTTGTCCTCCACTACGGCATAAGATGGGCTCTTCTCAAGTACTGGCGTGGACACAGGAACTAAGACGCAAACACAATTTAGAGATTGCTACAACAAGTGACATGAATGAATGCATCAAACAAAAGTGCTGACTCACCATCCACAGTGACACGCACTATTCTCTCCTCTTTGAAAACCTGCCCCGACTTGTTAAGAAACTCTATATTAAGGTTGAGGTGATAATCTCCCTCATCTCGCTGGTTTAGTTTCCGTATCAACAAAGACATATTGGGCTCTTTGAATAAGATGTGGTTGCGGTACGTCATGTCAGTGATGGTGGACTCTTTGGTAAATGTCACCAGGGTGGTCCTGATGCCACTCATTGTGGTGTGGGACCACGTCCCCTGGATCTCCGCCTCGTCGAGTTGGAAGTACATCTCAACGGGCAGACGTAGGGACTTGCCCTCGACGCCGTGGCGGGTGGATGAAGAAACGTGGATGAACTTTGCACTGACATCTGTGAGTGGCAAAGAAGCAGAAGAGTATGATTTTAGTACAAAAAATAAAGTGTAGGGCTGAATTATGTTTTTTTTTTTTTTTAAGCGAACACAAGCAGTAAATTAATCTGTACTACATAAATAATATCAGATTATTATACAATACAGTGTTCCCTCATTTATCGCTGGGCTTACGTTCCCAAAAATATGTGAAATCTACAAAAAAAAAGTCAGCTTTATGTTGTTGTTTTTTTTTCATAATAGGCTGTAAAGCCCCCCACCACACACTTATACACTTATTTCAGACAGATATGAAAATTTTCTCACATTTTTCTTTTGTTTAAATAGTCTTATATTGCAAAGCTTTGTAGATTTAAAAAAATAAGTACACTACTGTTAAAAAAAAAAGCCAGCAAAATCGCGCTAAAAAAATTCCACGGAACAGCAAGGTCGTGAAATGTGAGGGGAAAAAACAAGACTGAAAGCAAAAGACTGTGTGCTTTGGTGCTCGTGACCCGGTTAACCAATCACATGGCTCGGTCAAATTGATATAAATGTTTAGCGAGTCCAATGGCAAGTTCAAATGTCAAAGAGTCCAAGTCAACTCCGAAACAACAACAAAAAAATATGTTGAGTTGGGACAGTACTACCACCCTGATTTTAAAAAGAATGAGGGGAGCCACTTCAATTGACTGGTATTTGACTGCATTCCATCCCACAATTGCGCAAAATGTATTATTCTATATTATTATATTTATTTATCTATCTGTGTTAGTCAAGCATGTTACTACATTGTGATATCCCGAATGAGAAAAGCTGATATATAAAACAGATTCATGTAATTTTGAAAGTTTTTACGGAAATATTGTATAAACTGGACATGACATACTGTAGTGTGAACGACACATCTCTTAACCGTAATTAGCATTTCCAGTTGGCGAGAAGCAACAAAGCAACTGTATCGACATATAGTTCTGCACTACTGTACAGTCCTTCTTTAACAATGTTAATCAGAGCTGAACAATATGACCTTTGTAAAAGAAAACTTTTCAATTCAGATCTCAATATCATTGAATTGGGCCTCTTGGTCTGAAAGGTTATTCAGACTATCTGCATCCTTTTCTCCAAGTTGTCCAGATCCTCAAACTGTAATGAGTTAATATTGACATAGCTCACCGCTGCCATTGTTGTGTGACGAGGACAAGACCTGTCTTTCAACCTAACACCGCACAAAACAAACACGCCGGGCTGTCTAAAGTCGCTGGATAACTGTTGATTTGTAGCACCTCGCTGTCGCCAGGGAAGCTTGTCTGCAGGTAACCCAACGCTTAGCAACACATCACATCAACAACTGATGTTTCTAACCGTGCATATACTGCGAGTTCAGCACAATAAATATGAGTCGATTATTCAGTTCTGCTGTTTTTTTCCCCCTATCCTTTATTGTGTTACATAAGCACCATTAATAATTCATCTGAGCTGGCTGGTGTCTCTTGGCAGGAGACTCTTCACAACTACTGATTGCTTTCCCCGCACATTTTTCGTCTCGTAAGTTGGGAAAGTGGAATAAAGTAGTTTTTTTGTTTCTGTTTGGACGCCAGGCTGAGAGCAGCATGTGAGGGGGTGGTGGTACTGTGAGGCACTAACTTGTAAAAAAAGACTCTCACTGTTTGCTCACATTGGGATCTTCGAACTATCCTTTTCCCTGTTCTCATTCCTCTCCAAAGTAAAAAAAACAACAATAAAATTTAAATTTAAAAATTTAAATTTAAAAATCTCTCATTGTGTTAGTTTTACACAAAGATATGTAGTCACTCAGTAACTCATTTATTAAACATGTTTATGTTAAGCACTTCCACACATTTGTATTTTTTTGTTTTCATCAGCTAAATACAATAGTTGAATAGGATCACCTGAGTAACACATATGTGTGTGCGTGTGTGTGTGTGGTGTGATATTCAAAATGATATTCATTGAATTGTGTGTGTAGTTTGATGTTGTTGAGGTTAAAGGAGAAGTCAACCCAAAAATGTTCTTAACAATGTTCTATGCGCCCCAGCTAGTGTAAACACAGCATTCGGATTAATATTGTGTTTGTGGAACACCAACTAAGTAGCAAAAAACACTTTCACTTTCATTTATTTTCTTTGGTCCTTCCTCGGGTCTCCTGACGGCCTCACGATTCTGGCTGGAAGTGTTCGGTTTAGGTGATTTTTTTTTAATAGGTTTTAGGTGAACTAATGAATACACACACACTCGCACGCACACACGCACACACACATAATCACCCACATACAAAAAAAAAAAAAGGGAGAGCAATGATGATGACATGTCAAATCGTTAAAATTACCGAATGAACAATACTGAGCTCTCCAGGAAAAAAAAAAAAAAAGTAGCAAAAAACACCTTTTAGGGGGGGCGGCCATTTTGCCACTTGACTGAATAATGACATCATAGTTGCTCACGTTCTGTTTTCTGAGTTTGGTCACATAGGAAAGCTTAGCCGTGATTGGTTGTTACCTGAAGAACCGTGATGTCATTTTCAGTCAACAGCAAGTGGCAAAATGGCCGCCAAACGAGGTTGGGTGAAAACAGGTGGATTTTGTTGTTTAATTCATATTCCAAAAAGCAATATTAATCAGAATGCCATGTTTTGACTGGTGTGGCTGCATAGAACATAATGAGTTAAATAGCAATAACTTGAAAACTTTCTGATATCCAAAATATATTTGTCAACAGTACACAGTCGGCTTTCTAACTGAATAAAGTTGTGAAGTGAAGGTCCTTACTGGCTAACATTAGCCAAAAATGTCCACATTATCATTGTCCACCCTGTCATCAAGCTCATGTTCGCATGAAAATTTTTAATAATAATAAAATTAATTTAAAAAAATCATTACATATGTCAATTCTAGAATAAACAAAATGTGTTACAAGAAGGGAAGAGGTCATCATTTTTCATTTCTTATCAATATTTACACAACCAGGTCCGATGCAAATGGCAGGAGTTTTAATTTGACATGGAAAATCCTATTTGCATGTTCAGTTTATCCGTCTTACAAATCTAATCAGATCAGGTTGGTGCGCTTATAGTAAGGAGCAACAAGTAAAATTTGGTTTGATTTTATACAGCTCCAAAATTTGGATATTCTGGATACAAGAAACAAAATATGCTGTCATGAAATGATTCGTTTAACTTTAACAATGTCATTTTTTCAATTTGTTCACTTAATAGTAACCAAAGGCAAAAATGGTTTCCTCTACTTTCTGCTCCTTGTCAAGTTCCACTTTATGATGTCAATTTATTACAACTTACTTGTTTTGGTTCTCCTTTTGGAGATCATCATAATACAAGGGTGGATCTTTTCACCCACCCCAAAATGTGCTTATAATTATTTTTTAATGAACCACAATTTATAAACAATATGACATTGCTTGGAAGATTAGTATTACCTTGTTTAATCTTACATTTGGACTCCCCTGACTTTAGCGATGTCTCGTAGTAATTAACTCAAAAATTTAATATGCTGTGAAATGTAAGTATGTTTTACACACACGCACACCTCCTTTCTGACCAAATGCCATTTCCTCCTATGTAACTCCTATGTTTCCACGCTGCTTATCGCACTGGCTTAACTACTCTTGCTGGCCGTTATGTACTAAATAATAGATGCAGCGCCCACACCCTTGCACTCTCCCAGGCCTGCAGGCAAGTTTGCGTGTGTGCGCGTTGTCACAAGCAGGCGTGCGCCTTCGTTTACACCAGCTGGGACACATTGAAAAGACCAAATGAGGAGAAGTGTGCCGAGCCCGCTGCTTAACTGTTGTCCCCAAACAAAAGTGGTCATTGTTGTGGTCATACGCTGCTGCGGTGATGGTGGCGAGTGTACCACATACACATACATTCAAGGTAATGAGGGGGGCACACATGTACTTTCAAACAATTGCAAGTGACGGCCCCATACATACACACACCTGCCTCTTATCACCTACACAACCTTCTAAGCTGTTTGGACACTAAATAAAGTCAGCCGGTGCGTGTCGAAATGCAAGTGTACCTACCACCTTGCACAGAGATAAGACAAAAAACATCTCCTTAAGGATGTCGATGTTTTCCCTCATTTTAAATCTGGGGGCGATTAAAATTTTTAGATATGTTCGCATAAGGTTTGAAATGAGTCATAGTGCAGTGGTGCTCACTTTTTAAAATGATTGTGAGACGGCAATGTTCAAAAGGCGAAGTTACACAGTGAGGATTATGAAAATCATGTGTCAATAAACTAGATAAAAGAAGTCCTACTTACATTTTTCCTTTGACTCTGTAGTTTTTATCATTTATTGTTATTATTATTATTATTGTAAAGTGATCTTGATACTTAAGAGTAGAATACCATACCACCTAAGGAATTAAGTAGAATTTTCCTGGTGGCAAGAGGTGAGAGGAAGCACTTCTAATATTTTTAATGTCATACATGAATTTTGATTTTTAACAAAACTTTATTTAAAAAAAAAAGTAGCAAAACTGCAATCAGGTGTGTGTAACTTGAAGACCAATTCCTCACTTAATTCCTTAGGTTGTATGATTGTTCTACTCTTAAGTTAACTCTCAATGTTAAGTAGAATTTTCCTGGTGGCAAGAGGTGAGAGGAAGCACTTTTCAGTTACTTTTAGCTCTGAATTTTCTAATATTTTTAATGTCATACATGAATTTTCGATTTTTAACTAAACTTTATTTAAAAAAACAAACAAAAAAAGTAGCAAAACTGCATTCAGGTGTGTGTAACTTGAAGACCAATTCCTCACTTAACATTGAAAAAAAAAATGTTCTACATCAATCCCATCATCCCATCAGCAGCGCTCACCTGTTACGAGGACCAGAAACAAGCAAAGTACCTTTCCCCTCGTGGCCTCCATGGCATCTTATCCTCTTGGGACTTGTGAGGAATGAGGGATGAAGGAAGGGAGCTGGTAGAGTGGTGACAGAGGAGGGAGGAGAGAAGTGTGACTGGTTGTGGTGACTACATTTGCCAGGGAAATGAGAGGAGCTAGTTTCGGCAGCAAGGCCCCTCCCATGTGACATCAGGTGGGGGGGGGGGGGGGGAAGAAGAAGAGGCCTACCTGGTTGAGTGACAGGACAGTATGGGCCGCACACGCACAAATAGTCCTGCCCCCAAGGCTGAGGGTTTTATTTCGTCAGGAGAATCTGAGACATGAATGTGTAAATGAATAGTTCGGTCACCAGAATGGAAGCTGAATCTATGTCATGCCCTTGAGGTGTGTAGGGGAAAATCGGGGGGGGGGGGGGGGGGGGGTTAGTTAGACGGCAAGCTTTTAAGTAATGAAATTTAGTTTCGTTACAGACTATAAAGTGGTCACGTTGTTATATGATATATTATTTTTAAATGGCAGGGCTCAATTACAGTACTGTTAATGTGGCTTGACAACATGTTTATATAGTTTTCACCCCTAAAGGAAGTGAAAAAATATCAAGACAGGAAGAAGAGAAGAGAAGATATATGTTGTCATTTGTGACAATGGTGATGGAATATGTGATGAAACTTGGCACGTATTTAATGAATTAAGCCATTGTTGGCAGTGTAAATGAACGCCTCATTTGGTGATGGCACCATGGAGAGAAAACGAACAATCAGGAGTGTGGGTTCATATAACACGCACACTTGCACGGCACACTCAGAAATGTAGGAATAGTAACAATATGGTACAGATACACATATTTCAACAGTATAACAGGTTGTTGAGTTTTTTTTTGTTAGTTTTACTTTCCAGGTCATCATCAATCCTTTATTGACCAAACAGTGGCATCTTGACATTTTTAAAGTCCCTATAAAGTGAAAATAAACATGTCTTCTAAATTTGACGCTACAAATAAGACTGACACATTTAAATGATAAAAAAATAATAATAATAATAAATTGGCAAGTATATAAAATGAGGCTTAAAAAATCATCAAAACATCCTGCTATTTTCTCTGCTCTCAAACCACGCCCCACTCAACTGCCATTTGTCAATCAAATAGCATGTCTATAACATGGAAAAAGAAATGCTACTTTTCCTAACATCTTTGATAGCCATGTAAATATAATTGCTGAAATATAACCAACCAGGTCATCACAATTCTTTTCCACGCCGCTACAACGAGGCACTCTAAAATGGCCAAGCCCGTGAAAATCCCGTCCACACATGGGCTTGTAAAGTTGAACTTTTTCCATTTTCTTCCCATCAGCCGAGGTCGTGTCACACGGTACTAATATAATCAAAACATCTCACCCTCGAACACCAGTTCAGTTTTTTTTTTTCTCTGACGCATAGATGACATTTCGAGATCTTGTGAAGTCAAATTTACCACCTGTGGGTATTTGACTTTAGAGGTTCCGATTTACATAACTGCAAGATATATGCAGGCTAAAGTAGAGTACATTTTATCACTTGGTATCATTAACATGTACAAACATTTCAAGGCAATTCATTGATGCATCAATATAAGTACAGGGTGTTGGGAATTTTAGTGGTTATTAAAATATTTATTAACAGACCATTTCAATACAATTCAGTGGGCCTAGTGAATTCCATAAACATGTCTGTTGATAATAATAATCATAATAATAATAATAATAACTCATAGTGGCGCAATAGTAATTTCAGTCGCAATTTTATGCTTTTGATTCGAATTTGCATGTGTACCTAATGAAATGTCTACTGAACGTCTATCATATTGTTTAACTCATAAGGGAATCTGGAAAACCGTACCTCACCCTATTCAAGCAATATCTACAGTATTACTTTATGTGGCTTTACTTTATGTATCTTTAAAATGTTTTCTGATATCATTTGTGTATTTGTATTAAGTACAAGCATAAAATCAAACTGTTGAAAGCTATTTTTGGCTTTTTTAACTGCGAGTTGCAATTTAACCAATAGATGGAGTCATTGCATCATTCCCAATCATGTACAAAAAGTCACCAAATCACCATTGCAACACTTTAGTGTTAGTTTATTTAACATGCTTTTATGGCACCACTTCCCAAGTCAATTGGCGATGAGGCAAACTGAAGTCAGATTTGTTTGTTTTTTCCAAATTGTGACGTCAGTGTTTACTGCTCTGAATAGGTTCAGCATCTACAGCAATAGATTGGAAAATAAATATTGTTTATCATTTCATCATTTCCTGATCTTGTGATGCCTTGAGACTAGATATAACTGCTAAAAGGAATGTAGTGGACGTTCTCTACTTGCTTTTTTTTGGGGGGGGGGGGGGGCATCATGTGACTGTAAAAAACTAAATAATGTCACCGGATATTCTTGAGGTTATTTGTCATTCTTTTCAGCTAATTTCAAGATGTTAACAAGATACATGATCCAAGTCAGTTTTTTTTACTTGAGTCTTTAGTTGAACTTATCAGAAGGACTCATCCCGTTGACTATAAAACAGCTGAAGATTCATCTTTACAGTGTTGTATAAGCAACAAAATGCACACCAGGTACATGCAATGTGATATTAGTTTAGTTCTTATTCAAAAAAAAAAAGGAAGGATTTTGAGAAACACAAATGGAACCTAATTATGTGACCTTTTGACTTGGCGACAGCCTAAGAAACAGAACAATCCCAGTATATAGTCGATATCATACAGTATTGTGTTTAAATAATCGGCTTTGTTGTTTCAATATCTTAAGACTGAAATAACCACTCAATTGTTCTATGACTCTCATCGATACACCCAAATGGACTAACACAACTATTGTGCATTTTATCAGATGTAACACAACGTGACCTGGCGTGACCACTCTCCGAGAACCAGGGCGCCAAAGCTGAGTCACGCACACGCGACACAACCTCAAATGGGGGCCCTCTTGCAGCACTTGGAAATGTCACTTTTTCCATTTCTGCTGCCACATTTCGCCACTGCTCCACTTGACTGGACTGCATCGCGCTCTTCATCTTCATTCTCATCATCCTGTCATGTCTTTATGTTTGTGGTGCAATGTTTTCATTTGACGTGCGTGAATGACACATTTAATTCCCTCAGTCTTCATAAGAAGCACTATTTGTTTTTTAAAGGGATTTTGTAAAAGCATCCAAAAGCAATTTCCACAACTTTGCGGCTTGGGCCAAGCACATAAGGTCAAGGTACCCACTTATTTTCAGTCGCATAATTTACAGAATAAGTAGCGTGGACTAATTAGTGGCTAGCACTCACTCGGTTCAATTTTTGTTCATGTGTACTTTATGTTTAAGCCAGTCAGCATATATCCAATGTTAGGGATGGGCGAGTACAGAAACTACATATCGTCATCAGGAAGATCCCCGGCCTTATATCAAGGTATCGGGTACTCATGGAGGATATTGATACCAGTCACGGATACTTAAGGCAAAGTAGTATCTGACAAAAAAAAAAACTTCCTTGCTACACTGCAGCCATTTGACACAAGTGAGTCATCATGTGCGTCGCTGTAATTGTGGTAATTAAAATGACATGTAAGTACTAGTGGCATCGGTTACTGTGAGCACTCAAGAGTGAATACCATTACTGGTATCAGTCTCTAAAAATGTATTGAACATTCATACCCAATATCATACAATAAACCGACAGAAGAAAAAAGTAAAACCAGGAAATTGAAAAAGATCAATTTTATTTAACTCTCGAATTATTGAACGCTAGTGTGCCATTCAAGCTTTTAAAACTATCTAAATAATCCAATGTTTCGCTAGTGGCTAGCTGACTAGGGCAATAACGAGTCAACTTTTATGCTATGCTGGTGACTAACCGCTAATCAGGTTTTGAGTCTCCATACATTTGCACAAGACAGTGATCATTTCCTTGACAATTACGTCAATGACAAACAAAAAAGAGAAAAATTCACAAAATCCAATCAGAAGAAGGAATGAAACACAGGTGGGAGATTTGATTTCATGTTCAACTATGTTTACATTCACTGTGCAGCTGTATGATTAATCTCAGGCAATGTAATATTAGGTGAAAAGTTACCAAATTTGAAGTCGGCGGAAGTTGACTAAAGACACCGTTGTGTTAAATGTGTCTTGCGTGTTAAACTACAGTTACAAATAGGTATAAAATAAATATATGAAATATATGCTGAAGGAAAACATCGACTAAAATTGAATTAAAACTAAAATACAATCAGATGACTAAATTTTGACTACGTCTTTACTAAATAACTAAATAAAATTTCTCGTCAAAATGAACACTGGTCCAAGAAAATAAGCTCGTTTTGGATGACAATACAGGCTAGCCATGCTAGCTCCGGTTATTCAACAAAGAATGAGGGCAGCGTTATGAAGTAACGCTCCATGCCTTTTTTTCTTTTTTTTTTAAATCATGATATAATTTCTACATACTTAGATGGTTTTCTATCCTAATGTATGAATTGATTCGACTCAGCTTCCATCGCATATAGTCGACAACTCCAAATCTTTAGCCTTTCAACCCTTAGCAGCTAGCAGCTAAAACCTTTTTTCTCTTTTGTGAATTGTTCTCTCTCGCCATCATTCCTGCTCACTGGAAGCCTTTGGCCTCCATCTGCAGCCACTCAAAGCAGACACAGCACAGCAGCCCACATCAAGGCCACGCCATTGGCACGTGTATGTGTCTGTATGTGGCGCAGTCATTACAGTGGGGCCACATTGGGTGTCATTGGCCCACTGTTATACAGACTCGCATATCTTTCTCTCTCTGACAAGTGGTATACAGAAGATAAATACAGCTGTATATTTTTAACAAATGGACTTTGATTCTTCTGCCTGAAAGGACGAGCGCATTTCCAAACACCTCGCAGGCGCTCTATCAGTCACTCTTCAATGAAAACTGAAAGTGTCGTTGACGAGCGGATGTCACACTTCTTAAAATGCTTTTTGGCTTCCCGTACACAAATGTTACCCTCTGCTTGAAAGGGATTTAATAACAGAAGTAGCTAGGCAGCAAAGAAAAGGGGGTGGGGATATTTGCATGGTATGTGAGTGATTTGATTGGATGGCAAAGTTCTATTCACACGCTAAGATTTATAACAGAAGGAAACTGGGAATGCTGGATGCACATGTTGTGCAGCGTGTGTGTGTGGGTGGGGGGGTTATTCATGTACATGCTATGCACTTAAGTTTGCACAGGAATGAAACTTTGTTGACCGCCGCACCATTGAACCTTTGTATCTCCCTCAGAGGAGGCGGCTCCTTTGCTCTCTTGAACCGAGTGCCTGACAGGAACTGAACTTCATTCATAACAATCTGGAAGTTTGAAGTGTGTGTCAACATGCAGTGAATGTAAGAACAAATGCAGATGTTACTTAGTTTCACTTCTTTCTTGAATAGAACACACACATGCACCCAGCTGTTAGGTTTAGTGTGTTTGTGTGCATGTGACACTGCCTGGTGGAAGGAGCCTAACCCTTTTAACGCATTCCATTATCTAGCGCGGTGAGCGCCCACGCACTCATCATGTGACCCGTAGTCAATGACAGGAAGTAAGCCAATGTCAGATCCTGCTGTCTGTAACCCAGATCCTCTTCTGTCACCAGTCAAACATGCACTTGAAAATATCATTTTTATTGTCCATTAAAAGCCAAGTCGATGAAGCATGCTTGACTCTTAAAGGGGAAGTCAATTCCAAAATGTTCTTTACGATAGAATAGATAAACACTGGTTAACTCATTTGCTCCCAAAAACTTATAAAAACATTCTATTTTTAATATTGCCATGCTCCCAAAAACATATTTTGTTATGCTAAAGGATACAGAAGGCTTTGATGCAGCCTCGGACCCGAAGAGGTCGCTTAAAGCAATGGTAGTTATTGCAAAAAACGATCAGCAGGTGGCAATAGAGTATACGAGATCAACCAGGGTTATGTTGCAAAAAGCTTGTGAATAATGAAGAAACGTAGCTATATTCTAATGCTAATTCCTGCTAAACGGAAACAGATACAAATATACTTTTTTTTCCTGATGAAGGAAGAGATTCGAATCTTTCTTTTGAGGGATTTCATGTTTTTAGAGCAGTAGAACACAATATTATGTGGGCCTTGCAAAATCCGTCAAAATCCAGTAAACCGGCCGGGAGCGAAGGGGGTTGCTTCAGTGAAAATGGCTGTGAGTGAATGAGTTAAATAGTGCGCTTGTGGAACTAAGCAGCAAAAAACACCTGTTTTTCTTATTCACAGAGGGCGGCCATTTTGTCACTTTCTGTCAACTTAAAATCGCATAGTTGCTCAGGGTTCAACGGCCAATCACAGCTCACCTGTATTCTGAAGCTGAGCCATGATTGGTTGCTACCTGAGCCCTGAGCAGGTGTGATGTCATTTTCGGTTGACAGCAAGTAACAAAATGGCCACACCCTAAGATGGATAAAAACTGTCCACAAATGCAATATTAATCAGAAAACTGTGTTTAGGCTAGTGAGAACATATTATTGTATAGGCCTATAAAAAAAATTGTCAATAATATGCCCCACTTGTCTAAATATGGTATTCTCTTTTGGTTAGTATTGCATTAGTGGAATATGAGTTGTGCAGCAAAATCCAGCAGTTTTTTTATCCATATCAGAAGGCGGCCATTTTGCTGCTTGCTGTTGACTGAAGACGACATCAATGTTGCTCAGGTCTCAGGTAACAACGAATCACAACGCAGCTTCAGAAAACAGGTGAGCTGTGATTGGTTGTTGCCTGAGCCCTGAGCAACATTGACGTCGTCTTCAGTCGACAGTAAGTAGCAAAACGGCCGCCTTCTGATATGGATACAAAACTGCTGGATTTTGCTGCACAACTCATATTCCACAAATGCAATATTAATCAAAATGTCATGTTTGGACTATTGAGGTCACATATAACATATTATTATCAAATAATGTTTAAGGTTGACTTCCACTTTAACAGTAATTGTCACCAAGTAAATGTTTTCGAGTTGCCGCTCACTCACTTTGGCTTGGAGGTTCTATAAAGAAAGAGCAAAAACAAATGTTCTCACATAGAGCAGGTGTAGCACTCAATCTCTTATTGTGCGAAATGTGGAGCAAATGAGTTAACAGCAAAGCCTTTAAATGTGAAATTTGTCAACTCCAGTCGCGCTGGTGTAGAATGTCTTAGTTAACATTTACCACGGGCATAGAAATGAAAGTGAACATTTATTCCGTCGCAGCATGGACTCCTTAATTTCCCTGAAGACTGAGAAACGCAAAATGCCTTTCATCCAACACACACATTTGAAAAATTTGATGTTTACCTCAGTGCAAATGCCACAAACCCCGACTGGTGTCTGAGGGCATGTGTTTGTGTGGCTGGTTGCACGTGCATGCATAAAGAGTTGAATGGACACAGCCACCTCTATGTTCGCTCCTGCAATAAACTGGCTGCTAAGACACACTGCCATCACAGGCTGAAAAATCAGTCCTCCCTTTGCTCAGGTCTGTGCTTGTCCTTTATGCTTCACACCATCGTAAAACACGGGATAAGGGAAAACAACACTGTACTTGCCACCAATAAGAGGTAAAAGGGGGCATTAATCTTACTTGCCTACTTTCAAGTATAGCACAACCGGCCTGCATGCTTTTCAGATTACTATAGAAGTCAGACACATGCAAAAAAACACGCTTAAAGGAACTCATGGAACACTGTCTTTTTTGAAACATCTCAATAAAAATGTATTGTTTTAGCCTCGTGGAGAAAAAATAAATTGCACCTTTTTTTCATTCCCAACTATCCAAAACTGCTTAACTTATTCCAGGAAATGTGCAAAAAATATACACTTTGTAAATTTTATTTTATATGACCCCTATTAGTAAAATAAATAATAATAATAATAATAATAAAGGAATTAGGTCACAAGTGAACATTAAGAAAAATTCCGTCATAATATTTGATTGTTATTATGTTTGGTTATTTTATATATATTTTAATTTGTGAGAATTTAAAAAAAAATCTAACCAATTAATTAATTACATTAAATCAATTAATCTATTAAAAATAGAAAATACATATGGTAAGGGGTGGATTAGGGCCTGACCAATATTATTTTTTGTTTTTGTTTTTTCCCTACGCCAATGCAGATTCCATTATTTGGCAGGATACAATTCAAATAACTGATGAATCGACTGATTAATAAAAAAAAAAAAATGTATTAATCATTAAATACATTTTTGGGGTCACTTACGATATGAAATACATGCAGAATGTTTGACTGTTTTACGATAGATGTTTAAATGTCATTGTCTTATGTTGTAATATGTCAATGCATGTTTTAAAAAATCATGTTTTCATCACTCAACATGAACCTCTGGGGGCTCATGTGCAAATACTGGAGGACAAGTGTGCAGGCAGTCTACTCACTTCAGCGTAATGCCCAGTTTTCCACAACCCCCTTTCCAAGGCTGAAGGTCTGCCCACATGTGTCTTGGCGGTTCCCACAGCACACTATACTGATAAGAGATACCATAATTCCTGTAAGAAAAGAGATGAGTGGATAAGGATGTGCGATATCGCAAGACAGAGGTATTCTTTGTTTTGAATGTAAAGGCCACAACCATCTGATGTAATCAGGGAGAGGTGCGAAGAAAATAAAACAAGCAATGTTGACCCATCGGTTGATTGACTATGAAATATGGTTGATGTAATGAATGAAAAATTCCTTAAAGGAATCATCGCAGTTTCAGTTAGCTTTCAAATATCTTAATAGTAACATGACAGTAACATGTTTTTGCCAAAGTGCACATCCTACGTATTGTCATGTCAACCATTCAAAGCTTTTCAGGTAACAAAAGATTTATGTGGTTGTAAAATTTCCCACTTGATGGATGAGCAGGCATACCAGATTCCAGACAACCAAGTAAATTCTCAAAGGGACATTTCAGAATGTTCGAAAAACAATAAGGTACAACAATAGCAAAAATGTATTGTGTTTTGACAGGTTGTCTTTGAGCACAAAATAATGGATAGCCTGTTAGTTACTCTCATCTTTCGTCAAAAAAAAAAGTTTGTTTCTACCTTATTCCGTTTTTCAGTAATCAATCAACTATAGAAAATGGTTAGTTTCACCTCTGTTTTGAAAAAAAAACGTCTTTTAACGTCTTTGGCACTCCATAGGATTTTACTAAACGCTATTTAACGTTTTTGGCAGTCAAAGAGTTAAAAATATCGCGAGTCAAACACTAATAGTCACCAAAACAAATTACAACAAATTATGGTAGCATGCTAGCCCTTTAAGCCAGATCTACCATGACTAAAGCATTTCTTTTATTTATATCCCCTGAATTAATTAACCAGTCCCTAAAATGTCATATCGACTGACAGAATTTTTCCCAAAAATGAATTTACCTGTTGAATTTAAAAAAAAATTGACATGTCACTCATTCATACGACGGTGACAGAGAACAAGGCTAAAACATGATTGTGAACGTCACGTCAACGCCTTCATTAATCACTAAGCAACTAATCTCTTCTATCATCTACTTGTTGTCTCATTGTTTACCAGCATCTGTAGGTAATTGAACAAGCGACGAGCAGCTGTCACTTAAACACATGAATAGAGTTCAGTGGCCCAGAGGCATCAAAGTGGATCAGGCAGAGGAAGGACAGCTGGACCCGAAGGGACAATAGCATTCTCAGTTAATCATTAATACTCTTAATGAACAGCAGCTAGGCCCTAGAGGTTCTTTTGCCAGTCCTTCCAGAATATTCCGCCTGGAACAGGAGGACGCCAGCCAGCAGCCTGGGCTTATTAAACCGACACTTGTTGATTGAGTTAATGGGGATGCAGGAGATTTCGACTACTGAGTAATGAATGACATGAGCTCTGCGCAATTAATTCCTTTTTCACAGTTAACAAAAAAGCCAAACACACATTTAACATCTGCTCTTTGTATTCAACTGGAGAGGATGTAATTATCATTTATTCCTAAGGTCAAACAGTTCACATTGTTTACTTAGACAGGATCCTGGTTTTGTTTAAATAATTAAAGACACACACTATAACCACAACGTTAGGCATACATAAGACCACACTGAACCTCTGTGGACATCTGGATTTTCTCAGTAATTCCAGTATACATTCAGACTGAAGAACATTTAGAGTGGGTTCGCTCTAAATGGGTAAATCGCAGTTTAAGTAACGCATTAATAACCAAGCAAGAAATTTGTCCAAACTGAATGAGATTATTGTTATGACAACAATGAGTGCATAAAGGAGCTAAATGATTATGAATGTTGGGCTGGACTGTTGTATATTCTTAGCTTTAATTTATACTGTTAGAGTTAATTTTTTTAATACTATTTTTAGGGGTGTCTTTTTAATTTATTTTTTTTATCGCAACTAAATGCATGACTTCAATAGGTAACTCATGATTAATCACAAATTTTACATCTGTTCTAAATGTACAATAACATTTTTTTTTCCTAAAATTTCATACTCATGTTAACATAAAAGTGGAAAAAAATTAAACTAATAGAAATATGCCTGCATCTTTTATTCATTGATGCAGTAATGTCATAATAATTCACAAAATTGAGTTCAAATTAAAAAGATGTACTGCACTGTGTGATATTGATTTGTGTTGGTCATTTTTCTGCCACTAGATGGCATAATTGCATTTGTAAGACGGTGAAAGTTCAGCGCATTTTTCTTTTCATATTAAGAGCTCTCTAACCTTTAAAATGAAGTAACTTGTGAAATTCTGCACATTTTTTTTAATTGTAAAATTCAACTTGACCCCGGTCTCTACAAATATATGCATTATTATTAAATTTATTACTGCCAAATTTTGACGTGGACATGTCTGCTGTGTTGCGACTGGAATTCCCCCAGTACAGGCTTTCCAACTAAGGGCGGTCATTAATCGCGTGTTAAAAAAAAATCAGTGGCGTTAAAATAACTTTACGCGCTAATTTTGACACCCCTGCTATTTTTATTTTTATTTTGCAGTGGTTCAAAACTGCACGTCGTACGGAGAGATATTACAAATGTTTTGATTTGTTATTTGGCAACCAATCAAACCATTCATTCATTAGTTGTACCTAATGAAGTGGCCAGTAAGTGTCCTGAGACATTTCTAACACGATTACCAAGTGGTAAAACCAGAAGGATTTGGTGTTACTACATTGGTTACCATGGCGACGCAGCCTGCAGCTGAAAAGTAAAACACCTCCTTGACACCACTACACTGTCCCCCAAATACTTCTTTTGACCACAATTTGTACGTATTCAACCACAGATAAGAAAAACTATCACGCCACAATTATTTCACCGAATGAAGTCTGAACCTGACCAACCTGATCTGATAATTAGTTGATGCCATATTCCACTCACTTCAATTATATCATTCAATAGGCGCTGCCAGCTCATCTAATGTCTTCTGTGTCTAACTTTGCGAGCATGTACAGTACGGAATATGTGTGCGAGACCTTAGTGACCACAAGGATTTGTATGTGTGTGTCCAGCTCTGGCCCTCCCCATCTCTGGAGGCGGCAGGTGTTCCTGTGTCCCCGCAAAAGAGCAGGTTTTTATGTCGCCTCCTCAAGCTAGTGGCTTGGTTGTCATAGCGATGGCCCAACAGAAAGAGGCTTGTGTCTGGGGGCCTGTGCCGGGGAGGAGAGAGGGACAAGGACAAGGGAAGAAGAGAGACGGGGCTTTGCGTGCGCCGCACACTCGGGGACTAGACAAGAAAGCGGAAGAGAGGAAATCAAGTGAGGGGGGGGGGGGGGCACAATACAAGCCCCGGATGGTCAGCTGGCATCATGTCAGATTTCGGCATAAAATGAGATCCCATCTTAAGTGATTCTTATCAACCAAGTGACGTGATTAGATTCCTCACTCAGATGTGACAGGTGTCTGCTTAAGAGACTTTTCACTCTACCTGTTGCCGACCCCGTTAAGTGGCCCACGGATCAATCTCATCTGTTGTCTGTATGCATGTGTGCGCGTGCGTGTTGGTGTGTGCGTGTGTGTGTAAGGAGATCTGGGAGCGACTGCGAGTCACCTGCCCCTTGTTGGCTTCTCTGGTCCCCCCATGGGAGGCTTGTAATTCTCTCTTGGCTGAGCTGATGAGCAGCTGCCACACGCACACTGACAACAAAAAAACAACACAGGGATACAATCAAACACAGAGACACAAATATAGTGTACTTGCACTCCGATTTAACTGACTAACATTTTTTTTTTAATGCTACAAACGCAGAAGAAATGTATTCTCTTTTCTTTGGTCCTTCCTCGGGTCTCCTGACGGCCTCACGACTCTGGCTGGAAGTGTTCGGTTTAGGTGAACGGTATGGGATTTTTTAATAGGTTTTAGGTGAACTAATGAATACACACTCATACTCACCCACATACAAAATTAAAAAAAAATAAAATAAAAAAGAGAGAGAGAGCAGTGATGATGACATGTCAAATCGGTAAAATTACCGAATGAACAATACTGAGCTCTCCAGAAAAAAAAAAGAAATGTATTCTCTGTTTTTCACTTGTGGGTCAGTAACCGGGTTTACATGAAGACTTTTTTGTCATTTGGATTGATCCGAATGAAGATTTACAGCCAGCTGTTTACATGCGACGTGATCTATTCTGATCTGCCCTTTACATGCTCCAGGTTCATCAGATCAGCCGCGGGACACGTGGAGCTCCGTGTAAACATCACGTGATTTTTCAAGACAGAGTTCATTCATCTATTTTGCAAAGTACTAGTTCATCTTAATAATAATGGATTTTTTTCCCCCCAAGTACTTTAAAACAAGTTCTCCCGCTGCCTAGTATATTAGTCTTTGTCCTGACATTTGGATTTTTGTCTCTTTTATTGCCGCTTCCCTTCTCTCCTCTACCCTTTTTTATCATAATCAAGGACTTCAGCAACAATGATCGAAGTGAAGCTGTTGCTGTAAGGATAGAAAAGGGGATCCGTCCATCTGTTTTCCTTTCTCAAGGTTTCTTCCTTTTGTTCTCCTTGGATAGTTTTTCTTTTTTTCCCCCTAAATAGTTTTTCCTTGCTTGGTGGGTTTTGTTGATTTGTGTGAAATATGTACCTGTGAAGCCACTTTTTTTTTTAAACAAATACATTTGGCTTGACTTGTTTTATCTGCACATTTGCAAATCTGAATCCTTTTTAATACGTGTTTTAATTTTTATTGGATATCTCAGCAATCCAGCATGCATCTAATGATACTTTACTTAATGCAATGTTGCTATGTGAAAATGTGCACTCAGCACATTTTTAAAATTACATTTATATAAAAATCTAAAGGAGTGGCTCTGTCAAGCAACATTCCTCCACATGAGGGACGCCAGTGGCAGATTCTCACAACACAGGCTGATTTGCCAGATGAGGCCTTGCAGCGACTTGCATTGTGATTCATAACTGTGGATGCGAACGTTTTAGATTTACGACAGATTTTGACTGACCATACACATTTTCACCTTCACTGAAATGACTTTCCCTTCGTTCGGATTGCAACCTCTGTCAAGTCTTGCTGTGGCGATTTATGTACATTTGGTTCACATTTTTGGATTAGCTGTGAGTTTGTGGTTTGGTTTGTTCTGTCCATTTAAAACAAGGCAGACATGATATATCATTCACAAGAAATTGCCAATTCTAAGAGTTTCACACGTTCAAAAATGAATGATGAAGATAAAGACAGCGCGCTCCCAAACGGCTGCCTCGTTCCTCTCTCTTCTCCAGAAAGTGATTCCCTTTCACAAGATAAACACAGACTGTGGAAAGTTGATACAAAATATATTACTTTGTCAAACACTGACATGGTAGTTGATGTGGGTTATGATATCCAACACTCACTTTCAGAATGTGTTTGCATAAACGTTTTAAGGTCCCGTTACCACACACAGCGAATATAATTGGTTTGTTTTGTAGCCGAAGAAAAGAAGTAATCATGCTAATATATTCAACCCGAGGGATGGCTTTCAAAGCGGATTTCACACAAACAATGATGACAAAAACTTAAAACTAAATTTCCACATTTAAAGTAATTGGCACATTGTTTGCTTGTGTCTTTTTTTTTTAGGGCAAATTCATTAACTGTGCCTAAAAAGTTGGGAATTGTAGAATAACTCAGCACAAGAAATCAATCAAGCGACTTGTTTGTCCTCATGTGTCTTTCCTGGTTATCTTCTCATACAGTAAATGCTTCCATACAGTTATGATAATGCACCTTACACGCTTGTCGCTGGCCTTTCATTGAGATAATCTGACATCAGGCCTTGTCATGTCTCAACTTTGTCCAGCATGAGGAGGAAAATTTGGGGAAAAGCTTACAATATAGATGATGAATCTTTCATTTAATTTCAAAACTGTTTTCTGACATAGTTAACCTGTAAAGTATTAAATAACAACAGTTTTTCTTTCACATTTTAGGAAGGAGAAAATTGTTGAGTTGTACTACTTGACACACATCATCTCAGTTGTTGTCCTTATATATTGACTGTTCATCTTGGGTTATCATGAATGTAAAAAGAAAATGTCACAGCAGAAGGGCAGCTAAGCCCCTTACATATTGTGATTCTAGGCCCTTTAAAATAGCATTTACAATTTGCATTGAAGCACTGGGGACATGTGTGACATTTTTTTACATGGTCCCCCAAATCCTTGGTGACAGCAAACTGTCAATTGTCATCAATACTTCACAGACAGTGTAATTTTTTTAAGTAAATGTGTAGGACTACTTGGACCAATGCGTGTTTGTGTGTGCTCAGGCTACTGTTGCAGCACTTACTGTAGTCCAAATGACCACCGGAGCAGAGTCCCCATGTCACAGATCAAGCCCCGGGCCTTGAACCTGACCCCTTTGGGACCATCCAGGTTGAGCTCTCCACATTGCACCCCCCGCTGGCGCATTGTTGCCGCGGGAGCTCCTCAATGGCTGCGAGGGGAGATAGATAGTGTGGCCGTCCATCCAATAAACCTCCACTCTCCCCTCCCCGACCCCTGCGGCGCTCCCGAGTTTGACACGAGAGACAAAACCCGCCGGCGAGGAGCACTATGAATGGTAAAGCACCGAGGAGGCCGAGGGGAGAGCAAAGAGGAGGCGGTGAGCCTTTGTAGTCGGGGAGGAATGCGGAAATGTCCCCGCTCCGTGTCAAACCTCTCTGAAGGGGGTCAGGCCACATTCAGCCGGCGTGGGAAAGCCAGGCGGAGACGGAGCTCACACGGCCGAGCGAGGCTGCTGGTGCATGGGCCTGTTTGGGGGATATACGGAAGAAAAAAAGGGGCGAGAAGGGGGGAATCTAAAGAGGAGCGTGGCTTTGGAGGGCTTGTATCACGCGTTTGCCTTTGTCCTACGGACCCCCCCACCCAGTTGTAGGCAGCGTGTGTATTTGTGTGTGTGTGTGCGTGTGTGTAGCTTTCGAACAACCCTCCGCCTCCACCGTCGTCGTCGCCTCCTCCTCCTCCTCCTCCCCCAGTTTGAGTGTCCCTGCCTGTGTTAGTGCAGTTTGAGGGATGGGGGGTTAGAGCATGCACCGTCCAACAGCTACCTGTGTGGCCCCCGCATGGAGGACAGTGGACAGGGATGCGTTTGAGCGACCCACTTTTCTGTCGGAGACCCGAGTGCCTCCTCACTTTATCGGACATGCCGACGTTGCGACATATTGTTGACAACATAAAACGAGGTAAACACGAAAAGTTGCGTTGAATGTGGTGTCAAAAGTGTGTGTATATGTTGCACTGGTGTCCAGTTAAATTTAGCAGGCAAAAATGAGCATTTAAACCACGCGATTGAATTTATTTTAATTTATAATCAATTAAAATGTGTTAAAAATAGCCGTAGCCGTTATTGAGAATGAAAGTGTTATTAAAACACCGCCAATGCAATTCTTGAGGTAACAATACGAGGCTTGATGTGTGAAAGGCGAGTTTTGTAGTGTTTTACAAGGACTTGAAGCTGTTGAAGTTTAGACAATGCAGCCAGGAGACAGCCACGTGCTCGTTACATTTGTGTGGCCTCAGTGACAAACTTTTAGCTCTTAACAAACTTAGCTAAATATGGACACGAGGGAAGCAGCTTGAAACTGCACTCAAAACGAGTTAGCGAGTAAGGCCAGGATTGCATTTTTGCGTGTTCTCTTTCAATTCTATTCAATTTCCTTAAACACAAGCCAGCCCGTGTCTTGAAACATCTGCATGTACGGCGAGTCTTTGAACGCACCAGCGTGTTTAACATAGAGCTAGCATAAAAACGCTGACGTTAAAGTTATGTGTTTTCTTGTGTTTTAACTTTGTTTTAAGAGGAGGAGGACATGAGTTGTTAAACGTAACAGGGGAAGGAGGAGGAGGGGTACAAGTTGGGAGGCAACGAGGCTGCTATAGTGATAGTCGGAATAAAACATGATGACAGTCCTGTAATTGCTACCTGGGGGACATTTTAACCAACGTTGACAAATATGGTGTCCACCTCCATCCGTGTCTCTCTGTCATCTAGGCATTGCACGTGCCCACGTTTTCTTGTGAATATGACTTGGTGAGAAAGTCTGGCTCGTCAGCCTCGCTGGGAATCCCCGCACTATTTTCAACAAGAGACGAGGAGGGAAAAAAATAAGCAAAAATGGACAAAGAAACGATTGGTACGCAGTATGAGCCCGTGGCCGAGATTGGGGAAGGAGCCTATGGAAAAGTGTACAAAGCCAGAGATCTGAAGAACGGGGGACGATTTGTTGCCCTAAAACGGGTTCGTGTCCAGACGGAGGAAGAGGGGATGCCTCTCTCAACCATCCGCGAGGTGGCGGTACTGAGGCAGCTTGAAGCCTTCGAGCATCCCAATGTTGTCAGGTAAGTGTGGGGGAGAAAAAGTGTACATTATGTGTTTGTGTGGACTAACCACTCATGTTGAGAACGAACATGCTCTAATATGTGCACATTTATGTCACCCTCACCAGTCTGTGGGCTCATGGTTGGGGACCGCTGACTATATATTTCACCATAACATCACATTTTATAGTCTACAACTGTAGTTTGAATGTGTGACGTGCCAGTTGAAAAGTAGTTTTAAATTGCTTTGGACTGAGGCGTAATTTACATTTCAACAGGTATGTTCATTAAAAAAAACGCTAATCCAGCTATAGTTAACCTATTAATGGAGGACTGGCTAATTGACTTTTCATTTTAAATCATTAGAACAGAGGTGCTGTTAAAAAAAAAATAATAATTAATATAAAATAATGACGTTTTCTTTCTATTAATTCATGAATTTGTCTCATGAAGAAAATCAGTAAACAGAAAAGCATTTATCTCTTTTGGCACAGTGCATCTTGGGATATGTTGCTTTTCGAGTGACCGTGGGATTCGGACTGTTGGGACTGGCATCATTTTTGGCTTCAGTGTGCGTTTCAAATTTCCATTTCCATTTGGTTCATGCTTCACCTCTGGTAGGTTTTGATTAATTCCATTGTCAACTGCTGACTGAGGCCATTTTGTTTCACTTTTGTTTTAAAGAATCACCAATCAGTCTGTGCCTTTGTGCGTCGGGGAAGTCCTCAACGGACATGACAGAGGCATAGCATTCTTTCCTCTAACAATAATTCCTCAATGAATAATAAAGTATAATGGCTTTTTTTTTGTTGTCCTAACACAATCACAATGGATTATTTTTTAACTTGACCACAAACATGCCTCATTTAAAACAGTTCCCAGTTCAGTTTGGTAGGCGAAACAGCCAAGCATTACAAAAAACATTTTGAAATGGTGCAGGGACCCACCAAACGATATAACCAAGCGGCTCAAGCCAGGAAGGGTGCATTGTGGACCTTCTGTGTGACTCCCGGCAACCCCTGGATGTTGGTAATGAGCTCCATTATTCATTCCATATGTTCAGTGTCTACTGAGAGCTCCCATTGTAGGCCGACAATCGAGCTGTGAGGGGCGTTTAACCTCAACGCTTCAGGAGGAGGGCGTCATCAATTCTTTGACATCGCACGCAGCGCTAATACCTTGAACGAATGAATGACAAGCTAACCTATCGAGATGAAGTTGTAATTTTTTAATGTGAGACGTAGTAGAATCCTCATATTTCCTCTAATCCCATTTCCTAAGTAGATAAAACATATTACATACTCCCTGTCATGTTTTGGTGTCTGCAATAGCTAATATTGAATCATTCACTTGCACTCAGCTAATATTTGACATTGATTTAAAAAGACTATACCGGACATACTTTATGAGGTCATGTGATGCCAGTAACCAATCATTGTCAACAGAGCTCATGGCCACTGACTGGGTTTTCATTACGGTCGCTTTACCCTCCAGTGCTACTGCGATGGAAAACGATGCCCTTGCCGCAGCTCCCTTGAACATGCCAAAGAGCATCAGGAGTTGTCATAGCGCTGCTTGAGGAATGCTGCTTGTGTTCCTCGGCTCTTTGAAGAGGACACACTGCATAGATTTTGTTGGAGCTTTTCACCAAAGCGTGCTTTGGCAAGCTCGTTGACATAATCTGCATTCTTGGCTTTTGCTTGTTGCCTTGTTTGGCACAACCAAAACCACTCATGTTTTAAATTTAGTAGCCTTTAATGGATAAAAGATTTGTTTTTACAAGGGTAAATTGGTAGGAAATGACAAAATATTATTAGGGCTGGGTATCGATTCTAATTTCCTGAATAGATAAAATTTTGATTCACAAGAGTTCAGGTAAATTTGTCTCGATTCACTTTACAATCTGATATTGATTAATTATGGAACATCAATTCTTAAATATCAAGGACATGATAAAAACAGCAGAGACGGTAACTGGTTAAATGATTTATCTTAATAATGAAAGTAACAAGTGTTATAATCACTTATTTGTTACACAAACATTGGCATCAGCACGGATGAGATGAAAATATTTTCATAATTCTAATTCAGTAATTATAAATATAAATTAAAAAAGATTCTGAATTATCCTGAAGTGCAATAAGTCATTTCTTTCATAAATGTAAGAAAATACTTTAAAATTCATGTGAACAGTAAATTTCAAGAACATAAAAAAAAAGGCCTTTAAAATGATATTTTCTTATGAATTTACAGGAATAAGAGATATTAAAGGGGAAGTTAACCCCTCAAAAATGTCTTGACAATAATATGCTCTATGCAGCCCTACTAGTCAAAATATCGCGCGCATGACGTCACATTCTTAGCTTTATAGGCTTATCGACGCAGTTGTTGCAAACACGTCAGGGCTTGCGCTACACATCAGGGCATTGTTTCTGCAGATCAATGTGTAAAAATCTGAAACGTTAACATTTAAGCTTGCTTAATGCAGCTTTAAGGTTGACTTCCCCTTTAACATAATCGCCTCATGGTTTTATGAATCAATATCAGGCTCGAAAAAGAAATTTGATCGATACCGATCATTCACATTTTTTTTAAACCCAGCCCTGCATATTATTAATTTCCTAACCTTCATTTGTTATGATTATTAATCTCCAATATGTTTCCGATAACTTTCAACGAATATGCACATGGCAGAATCAAGCAGTTTTTTTTTTTTTGGGGGGGGGGCAATTTTTGTTTACTCATCGCCACAAATATCCCATTTGTGCAGTTAATCCTTTAGATGTCTCACAAGATTTGTCATGTGCGATGTCAAACACAATGTTTTGAACTTCCAAGCACAATCAGTTGTATTGATCGCTGCTCTTCTTCCTCTTCCAGGCTTTTTGATGTGTGTACAGTGTCTCGGACTAACCGCGAAACCAAGCTCACCCTGGTCTTTGAGCACGTGGATCAAGACCTGACCACCTACCTAGAGAAAGCCCCTGACCCCGGCGTGCCGCCAGAAACCATCAAGGTAATGACTCGTGACTACTAATTTACAAAAGAGTTGACGACCAAGTAGCAATTTTCAATCGTTTTGCTTATAAAGCGTCACTTTTCGAAAGTTCGGAATTATTACTTGAGATTCTATTTTAGATGCAAACTCAAAAGGGAGATATTTGCTAATCCCGTGTGGCCTGCATGACCACATCCATGTCTGTTTGGTAGTGACTGAGCTTTTTTTTGACCAAAGCCGACTGCAGTTCTTTTCAACAGCAGATCTACCAGGGAGGGCGTTTTTTAAAGGCCAGCACATGTGGCAAGACGGCCTCCAAATTAAAGGCTCCTTCTTTTTCACTTGGCCGTCTCTTTGCAATATTCAAGTCTGTGCTCGGAAAACAAGTGTGTGTCAATTAAGTAAACAAATGTAAATGTTTGAGCTTTTTACCCAGACGTTTTAAATTGGTTTGTAATAGTTATACTGTGTGGGGCCATTATGAGCTAAAGGAAGTCCCGTCGTCGGTTACTCCAGCGCGCTCAATAAAATCCTCTGAGTGTTCACTTACAATTTGCCCAAAGGTCGGAACTGGACGCGCCATTAACCCTTCCTCTGTGACTGGCTTTTTTATTTAAATCTTTCCCACAAACCTCTCTCTTTTTTAGAACTCTTAATCGTGTTTCACCCCGAGGTCCCGTGATTTAACGCACACAATACTGGGGAGTTATGGCTCCATTTTTTTTGGGCCTCTGAGTTTAAGTGTCAGTTTTGTAATGGAGAACTTGTGGAAGCGAGAGTATCTGTCATTTTTTTCCTCCCCAGGGCCAAGTTTACGTGTGAACGTTGTGTGTCGTGCTGTAATATTGATGATAAACTGTGTAAACATAGACGAAACAGGTGGATCTGACCCGAGGCCTTTATCAGAGGTTTAGCTAAAGACAATGTAGTGTCTGGCGCTGTAATTTCTTGCTTGTCTCTGTGTTACTTTATATCCTCACTATTCAGTTTTTTTTTTTTAATCAACAAAGAATATTATTACACCTGCTATATAAGTGATGCAATTTGTACCATTCACAATTTTACTAACAAGCGAAGAAAAAACAACCAGTAGCTCATCCGACATTTTAAACATTTGTTCTCAGTGTATTCTCTTAATATAAGCTGGTTTAGAATCTTAATTGATTTGATTAAAGTAATTGTGATGCATTGTAGCACCCCATGCTGTGATAATTTAACGAAGATGTAATAATGCATGCAAATGTAATAAAATGTACACTTAAGTCGATCAAAAATGTAATAATTTCACCAATGTAATAAATTGGTTGATCAGATCTGATAATGTAAAACTTGATAGTATAGTATGTAAGGATTTCAGTCCAAAGTTCTACTTTTGTTTTTTTGAGAATCAAATACTGTTATATACGTTCACAGAAAAAATTAGAGTGTTAAAATGTTGGTGTTAAATGTTTCAGAGTTTATTTCAAACCCCAAAGTGTATTTTTAACATAGTCTGAATTAAATGGAGTTCAGTGTGGGAGTTATTTGTCAGAGTTGAATTATTTAGTGTTAAACCAACTCTGGGCAGAGTTAAGCAAAGTAAGCCCCGCCCTCTTGATTAGAACTGCTCTGCTGCAAAGAATTCTGGGAGTGCTAAATGTTAGTTAAATGCACCTGTTCTTTTTTTTATTTAATTGTGCTATTTACATGATTTATTGTGGGACATATATTCTCAGGAAATAATTGTATCATAAGGTGCTGCAATGCATGAATATATTCAGGTTCTAACGTTTCCCCAATTTTTTGTTGCTTATTATGAATTATATAATATATATTTTTACAGACCAAATCGTTGATTATGAGTGAAATAATCAGTAGTTGACAGTCTGATGCATTATTATTATTATTATTATTATTATTATGTCCCCTGCTTGACAATTTCATCATCAGATCTGTGGAGGTTGAGCCACCTGTTGAGTTGGTTTGGGGCTCCTCGTCAACCCCCCCCCCCCCCCCCTCTTTGCTTTCCCTTAACATCCGTGCAGCTGGAGCCATTGGAAGACAAAAGGACAGTGATGGATTGACAATATGACACTGGCTCCATCCCTTTTTATTTCTAGAACAGTGGACACTGCCCAGTTACTCACCCCCATAATGCCCCCACGAGACAGCAAATTCATTGGATTGAATCAAATTGCGGTTTCGGTTAGATTTGGTACACGCCTAATGTTTGCATTAATGTTAACAAAGCTCAAATACTAAAGCAGCATAAAACCAGGCACCCCCGCTCCTTGCCACCCTGTCCACCTCTGCCCCCCCACCACCCACTCGGCCTCAAGACCCACCACATGCTCATTGATGAAAGAGGCCCTCCTCCAGGAATTAAATGAGCTGGAAGGACATCAAGCGGCCCAGCTAGCCCAGGCTCGGTGTGCCTCGGCCGGCCGGGCCAGCGCTTGGGTGTCACCCACCCTTCTCCGCTGCCGTCATCCAGGCTACCACAGCTCTATTCTCTGAGCCTATAAAAGAGGGAGGTTAATGAAGCATGGGGAGGGAATTACACTAACGCTAACCGGCAGATGTCCCATATTGTGCCTCGCTACAATAAACAATATGGCTGCCTTTGGTGCATTTGCATTAGAAAAGGAAGCATACCCAGAAAGCCATGTTGTGGCTGCATCTCGCAGGGGGCTTACTACTTTTTTTTTCCTGTTACCCCTGTTTTTGGGAGGTCAAACCTGTTGCCTTTTTATGTGATATTGTCTCTTCCAAGCCAAGTTGGCCCGAGGACTTTTCCGAGTTCTAAAGCCCATTCATTGACTTTTTTCCGAGTAACTTAAAATGAATATGATTTTAGCTTTGCCACACTGTTATAACGGGGTATACTGTATTTTATTTGCCCTTTTGCCGGCTATGATGGCTGTATTGTTTGCCATTACTCACTTTTAGTGGAAATTGATATATCAGAGAGGAAGAAGGTGCTGAGGCCAAGGGGGGCGTCATTGTTTGTGTGTTTGTCCAAGAGTCACACTTCTGAGGTAATTAGTGTTTACTAGCAAATCCTGCTGAAAGGAAGCACGGTGAAATGGTTATTTAAAGCAGAGAGGAACTGACTGGGGGGGTGCTATTGTGTCAGCGCACACACACCCACACGCACACACACGTCAAATAACCAACTGCCTCCCTCTGTTCTATGACCCTGTCTGTCTGCTGCCCTCCTCACTAGGTCATGGCTGGATGGAGATGTAGAAAGGAAGGTCTGTTTATGCATCCTGCCTGCCCTTGGTCAGGACCCCCTTACAACCCCTCCTACCACACACATACACACTAACATTTTTGCACACGCATGTTTGTACTCTCTCAAAACAGTTGGGTGAAAATTAACCCAAATTGGGTCAAAAATAGGCTGACCCAACTTTTTGAGTTATTAAACGAAATAAATTATTAATCCATGATAATAACTTTTGGGGGGGGTGTATTTGTTTGAACCAACTTTTTGGGTTAATTGAATAACCCAATGGAATTTGGTCATAAATAAACTGACCAAAGTTTTCGTGTTATTTAATCCAAAATGTTGGGTCAAATTAAATAATAACTCATAAATTTTGTGGGTTATTCATTTGACCTAACTTTTTGGGTCAACCGAATTGAATTCGGTAAAAAATTAACCGACTCAACTTTTTGAATTATTAAACCCAAAAAGTTGGGTAAAATTAAATTCATAACCCACAAAGCAACCCAATTTATGGGTTGTTTTGGGGATTATCCATTTGGCCCAACTTTTTGGGTTAATTGAATAACCCAACAGAATTTGGTCCAAAGTGAACTGACCCAATGATTTGAGTTATTTAATCCAATTGTTGGGTCAAATTAAATAACTCACAAGTTTTGTGGGTTATTCATTTGACACATTTTTTTGGGGTCAACTGAATAACCCAATTAATTTGGGTCAAAAATGAACCAACCCAACTTTTTGAATTATTTAACCCAAAAAGTTGGGTAAAATTAAATTAATCACACAGAAAGCAACCCATTTTTTGGGTTGTTTTCTGGGTTATTCATTTTACCCAAATTTTTGGGTTAGTCGAAAACCCCCAAAAGTTGAGCTGGACCCTTTTTTTACCCATTTTGGGTTATTCATTTTTGACTCAACTGTTTTTAGAGTGACACAAACTTTGACCCCCGACAAGCTGAGGTGCACACAAATAGGAATGCTGTGTTACGTGAACACGGGTCCGGGGAACACGCAGTTTGTGTGTATACAAACGTGCACACTCTTGGCTCCTCGGGTCCATAGTACACGGTGGGGTGTCCCATCTCCTGCAAAGCACAGCAGCCAGCCCCGCGCCGCTTGCTAATGTTTTCTGCTTGAGTGTGCAGGCCTCTTTGACTCACTCACCAGCTGGTCAGCCAGTGAATAGAGCTGTGGGCTCAGCTCCATGTCACTTGTGAGGTCTTGGCTGGGGACTTTTTTTTTGGGGGGGGGGAGGGTGGGAGGCTGGTGGGCTAAGGGGCATGCGTGTATTTACAGGAGAGAGTGTGTATGTAAAGGCTGGTAGAAGACATACCAAAAAACCCAAAATGTGTGTGTGTGTTTTAGTGGCTTTCATAAACAGTATACATCCAACTGTTCCCCTTCTGAATTTGGATATGTCAGCTGGTCTTTTATTGGAATACCATAAACGATCCAAAACCGAAGCTCTGCCCTTTTGGTATGAGCTTTATTCTATAGCCAAAACCACCACTTTCTTTATCAATGGCTCGTTACTTGTTTACAGGTGCAAGACCTGTTTTGGGAGCATTTCAGTTTGGAAGGAACAAGTCCAAGCTGGTTCGACATAGTTGCTTTCTCCCCGCGCTAGTTTACTTTAGCTCAAGCGTTATTGATGCCGTGCCTTTGGCCATTTCTGAGGTCAGCCCGTGGTCATAAAATGAGAGGGAACGCCAATTAACTCCAGCGGAGCAGCTGCTATGAAACAGAGCTCCGGGCTTGTATAGAGCGGGGGCCTCCCTCTATCATTTGTGTGTGTGTCAGTTATCAAACATCTGCCACAGTCGAGAAGAAAAGACACAGGCCTCCTCCGTTAACTCCTTTACTACCAAACTGTGTCTGCCGTTTCGGTGAAGCTTGTGACATTCAGGTTATTTGAGGCCAATGTGATGCGGCAATTGTTGCTTTGTGAATGTGTTATGTCATTTTTAAAATGATCTTTTAATAAGATGGCCAGATTTTCTAAATTAAAACAGGGACATTACAAATTAATAAAAAAAAAACTCTGATCAGGCAATATTTATAACAAATTCATAATTTCTATGGATTTTTGAGATGTTGTACTGTGTGAGTTTGAACGCACCTCAAGTCAACTGCCAAATGTGAGTGCGTAAAGTACTTTTTTTTTTTTTTTTTGCTCCTCTGTGCAGCTTCCGATCGCTAAATGCTAGCACTTTTTCACATTTATATCACATTGTAACAACGCGTTTGGTCTGACTACGTTTCCCATGATTCTTAATCACAGAAGCAGGAAGTAGTTCTACTTTCGGTATGACGTAAAGGTGAATGTAAAAGTAAATTGGTTTAATCGAATGAATCATGACAACTGTTGAACCTGATTGACATACACATGGCCACAATTGGCTTTCTCACTGGATTTAAAAAAGAAGCTTTGAAACCAGTTGATGTACATTGTCTGTTTATACTACAATGATATTTTTCTTAATTAAAAATGTAATGAAAAATTGTGGTGCTTTTTGGAGGGTCTGGAACCGATAAATGGCATTTAAATTTATTCAATAGAGAAAACCTGTTTGATACATAAGTGTCTCGTTATTATTTTGCTCATTAAACAGATTAAAATTGCAAGTCAATGTTGCACTGTATCTTAAAGAACCTACTTTTTATTTTTATTTTTTTATAAATATTGTCATTATAGTGAAATTATTTTTTAAATAAATGATTTACCCAAAAAAATTATATACTGCCTTATTTTCTTACAGGATATGATGTATCAGCTGCTCCAGGGGCTGGACTTCCTGCACTCGCACCGTGTAGTTCACCGTGACCTAAAACCCCAGAACATCCTGGTCACCAGCGGAGGACAGATTAAACTAGCCGACTTTGGTCTCGCCCGCATCTACAGCTTCCAGATGGCTCTCACCTCTGTGGTGAGTCCATATTCTCCATTTTTTTCAATCAAGCAAAATAGCAAAATGAATGAATGAAATCCCCACGAAGTTACGGGAAAAGTGATGTAAATGTGATGTAGCCGGCGCTCACAGGACATGAATGGGCAGTTGAGTCACATGATCGAGTTTCCCAGTGTAAAGTGAGAGCCAAGGGCCCCCTGTGGCCCTTCTCAGGAATCCCTCAGTGGCAATAGTGGACAGGGATGGAACAGATGAGGAGACACGGGCACTCCTCCCTTTTCCCGCTGTCGGCGCTTTGATGTCCCACTGCTGAGCTTGTGGGCTCTGATGACCAGATAAAATGGAGACTGAAGGACTCTTTGGAAGTCATTGAATTCGGGAGAGATGAGACCTTAAAGATATACAAATGTTGCTCAGTACTTTTTTTTAGTCCTTAATTATCTAGCAATATTTTCTTACCAGCCTTGATAATTAGCTTTATTTTGTCTTGTTTTTTTTGCTTGTTGCCTTACTTACTGAAAAGTAGCAGGACAAATTATGTATTTTTTTTCCCTTATTGGGCGACATTTTGACTACATTTGTGCAGAAGTCTTTTAGGCGAAACATATCTGAAACGCCGGATTTTTTAAAAAAATGTTTCAAATTTGCATAATGCCTCCCTCCACAATGTTCTGCACAGTGCGGGTTTTGTTCTGGCCATTGCGAAATCTCTTATGACTGGCAAGGGGACAATTTTTGAGGTTGCATTCTAATAAGGTACTTCACCTTCAGGTATGACTGACACATATAGAAACCTGTAAATCATTTGTGCGCACAAAGACATTTAACTTCAGTGCCGGTTTACGCACACACACACACACACACACACACACTCATTTCCTTCCTCGATTTTTTTTTTTTTTTTTACAGCAAAGGCCACAATAATACAAGTGTGTGAGTTTAGAGCTGTGTGTGGTAGCGCAAGTCTTGGGTTCCAGATGAATGTTCCTGTGTCTAAAATTCCCCTTCATCAGACTCCCCCAAAACGCACACAACCAATCGCACACCACCTTCATTGAGCCATTTTGCGCTTTCTCTGGCTAATAAAGCTTTAATCTATAAGACTAGTGATTCGCATGTACACAAAAGACTTTAAGAGGATCTTCCCGCTTGCCCAACACAGCAGCAGTTATTTAGTCACAGAATGCCACCGTTATTGGCAGACAGT